>NC_081419.1:2354896-2482269 GCF_949786415.1 Peromyscus eremicus | reverse complement strand
ATGTTGGAACATTGAATGTGCTGAACCCTGTGAACTCTGAACCCAGCAGATATATGCACTCCAGAACCCTCTACCCTGACAGCTACGGGAAGACCCAGAACCTTCTTCAGAGTCGGGGGGACTGGAGCTGAATTATGAGACCTGGGAGCCCTAGGCAGCCATCAGGAAATGAGAGAGACCAAGGGACAGATAGAATGACAGAGACACAAGTCGAGTCCTGGAGAGCAAGAGGGAAGCTGAGGTAGAGTCGAGTGGACATGGAAGCCAAAGGACAGACAGACAGAAGGAGGCAACACGTGTAGGACTTAAGCAGAGCCACCAGCCGGCTTTACTGCACCGCCCAGCCCTGCAACTCCTCTTCCGCTCAGCCTCCTGGAGATCCAGTTTGCCATCCTGGGCTCTCCCAGGGTGTCAATGCAGTTAGGACTGGTTCCCTCCTGTCCACATGACTTGCCACCCTCTGTGTAAGCCCTATGTCACTCATCTCTAGCCTCCTCCAACTCTAGTTGAGAGCCCCTCCTGATGAAGGCTACTCCTCTTACCCTCAGGTAACTTTGGCCTTCGAGATCAGCACATGGCTATCGCCTGGGTGAAGAGGAACATTGCAGCCTTTGGGGGGGACCCTGATAACATCACCATCTTTGGGGAGTCTGCCGGAGGTGCCAGTGTCTCTCTGCAGGTCTGGGGCCCTCTGCTGTGGAGTCTGACCCCAAGATTAAGGGAGGGAGCCAGTGGGGCCTAGGATAATGGTCAGAGCAGGGTGCAGCCTGTTGACAGGACTTCTGGGTGTTGCAGACCCTCTCCCCATACAACAAGGGCCTCATCCGGCGAGCCATCAGTCAGAGTGGTGTGGCACTGAGCCCCTGGGCCATCCAGAAGAACCCACTTTTCTGGGCCAAAAAGGTAAGTGCAACAGGGCAGGAATAGCCAGGTGGGGACCTTTCCATTTCCATGCTGTCCTGGATCTTCTGTTTGCCCCTAGCCTTCCGAGCCTGACCACTGCCTCCTCTAACCTCCTGCCTCTGCCTTCCCCTAGATTGCTGAGAAGGTGGGATGCCCCACAGACGACACCGGCAAGATGGCAGGGTGTCTGAAGATCACAGACCCCCGGGCCTTGACATTGGCCTACAAGCTGCCCTTGAAAAGCCAGGAGTGTGAGTGGCTGCTGCTGGGTGGGAGGCATGTAGGTTGGAAGTAAAAAGGGGGCCCTTGTGGGGCAAGGCTGAGCTCTAGGATAGAAAGATGGCCAACTGGGCCTGTCCCTAACTTCCCGCCACTGCCCCCTAGCAGGCTGCAGTGGTAAAGGAGGGTGTATACTGATCTTTCTTCCCTTCCTCCAGAGAGACTTTTAAGAAGCCAAACATGGCCAGGTGTGGTGGCACACACCTCTAATCCCAGCACCCTGGAGACAGAAGCAAGCAGATCTCTGTGGGTTCAAATCCAGCCTGATCTACACAGTGAGAGGCCAGCCAGAGCCACATAGTGAGACCTCCTGTCTTAAAGGAAAAAAAAAAAAAAGAAGAAGAAGAAGGAAAACAGAAAGGAAGGCAGGCGAAACCTGAGGTCCCAAATAGCAGAAACCCATACAGAATTTCAGGAAGATATGCGGGCTTCCAGACCCAGGGCTTCTATGCCAGATGGCCACTCTTTACCTCCCTTGTTAATGTGGCAATCATTTGCAAATTTCCAAATACCTCCTGTGGTGTTTGGACCTTCTGGCTGGAGCTGCTACCAGCAAACATGAAGAAATGCCTGTCAGCCTAGGAAATGGAATTTTTTCTTTGCTTACTCTTCTAAAGCAAAGTCTAGCAGTCAGCGTTCGTGCCCTGTATCTCTTTTATCTTTTTATATTATAGATCAAACCCAGAGCTTGTGCATGATAGGCAAATGCTCTACCTCTGAGCACCTCTGCTATTCAAGCCAACTATTTTGTTTGGGGTGCCACTTCAGAAGGCCTGGCTGTGCTGGGCCCAGGGATCTCCACCAGCTGAGCCGTGCACAGGCCAGTTGGCAAGCCTGGAGGGCAGGCAGACCTCATGCACGGTGGCCTGCAAACTGAAACCTTATCCCTGGCGTAGGTTCAACAAGGAAAGAGAGAGGGGACAGGGCACTGAAATGGGAGAATAGACAGCCCTGGTCTGTGGAGCAGTGGACTCTCTACATGGTCACGAGACAAAGTCTGGGAATGCTTTTGCCTGTCACAACCAGAGAAGCGGACCACTGACATCTAGCAGGTTAGGCTAGGGACAAGCTCAGCAGCACACACATGGACAGTCATCCCTATCACAAGCTGATTGTGGCCCCCTGATCTGGTCAGAAAAGGGAAGAAAGAGGTCAAGCCTAGTACATAAGGTCAAGGGGAGGACCAGGCAGGCATCTGAAGGTACAAGAACCTGTTGGCTCTCCCACTCAGACCCCATATGGCACTATCTGGGCTTCACCCCTGTCATCGATGGAGACTTCATCCCTGACGACCCCATCAATCTGTATGCCAATGCCGCCGACATTGACTACTTAGCTGGCATTAACGACATGGATGGCCACCTTTTTGCTACTGTTGATGTACCAGCCATCGACAAGACCAACCAGGATGTCACAGAGTGAGCAGGGGGCCCAGGGCTGGGAAAGAGCAGACCTTGCTTGGGGGGCTGGCTCAGAGGCGGGGGGGGGGGCGGGTAGGGTGAGAGTGAGGAGGTGGGTGCTGTGTTGGGGTGAGTGCAGACATGCTCCTGTCAACACCAACAGCAGGTCTGGTGTCTATTTCACCCATCCCCATGCAGGGAGGACTTCTACAGACTAGTCAGCGGAAACACTCTCAACAAGGGGCTTAAGGGTGCCCAAACCACCTTTGACATCTACACTGAGTCCTGGGCCCAGGACCCGTCCCAGGAGAACAAGAAGAAGACAGTGGTGGCCCTTGAGACTGACATCCTCTTCCTGATACCCACAGAGATGGCTCTGGCCCAGCACAGAGCCCATGCCAAGTGAGGTTCTGGGAAGGGGTGTGTGTGTGGGGGGAGGCTCCTGAGGGGACTTCTGCAGCTTTCAATCAAGGCCTCTTGGCTAACTAAACCATGAATTTAGCTTTGGGCTTCCCATCAATCAAGGTTAAAAGAGTAATAGAGGCACATATACCTTGTCCAATCATGTGAGAAATATGAATTCAGATGGAGAGAAATAAATCCTTGACCCTGAACTATGGGAAGAGGAGGCCTCCGAATATTTTGTAGAGTGGAGACATGAACATTGAAGCTGCAGACCCATGAATGTGGGCTGCAGCCTTTCTTTCCCTGGGTATCAAGAACTCCAGTTGAGAGCTGGGCATGGTGGCACACACTTTTAATCCCAGTACTCAGGAGGCAATCTCTGGGAGTTCAAGGCCAGTTGGTCTACATAGTAAGTTCCAGGCCAGTCAAGGCTACAAAAGAGTTTCTTTGTGAGTCTTGGGGTTCCCTGCCCTGCTCCTCCTGGCCTCTCTCCAGGGCCTTACCTCCCAGTGGAGCCCCCTTCCAACCCAGCTGTTTCTGTTCCCTCAGGAGTGGCAATACCTATTCTTACCTGTTTTCCTACCCTTCACGGATGCCTGTCTACCCGAAATGGATGGGGGCTGACCATGCCGATGACCTCCAGTACGTCTTCGGAAAGCCCTTCGCCACCCCATTGGGCTACCGGGCCCGAGACAGGACTCTCTCCAAGGCTATGATTGCCTACTGGACCAACTTTGCCAGGAGTGGGTAAGATGTGGGGTTGAGCCAGGATCAAGGGCAGCAGACTTGAGGACTCCTTTGTCACTGTGGCCTTGTGGGCCTGGGTTCTAGCCCTTTCTCCTCATTTGGACAAATTTCTTATCCTCAAGCATTGGTGGCCAGTTTGCACATGGGCAGAAGAGCTGCTGACCCAGCCCCAAGGCCAAGCACATGCTCATCATGACCGAGTATCAAAATGGCTGGGATGGCCAACCTGTCTATGTGCAGAGCTGTCTGGGAACACAGGTCTCCAGCTGTAGCAGGCTTTTTTGGACTGCTAGCCTACAAATCATGACACGAAGACTTAATTATGAATGCTTGGCCTTATCTTATGCTTGTCCCACTAGCTCTTTTAACTTAATTTAACCTGTTTCTCTTCATGCCTCAGGGCTTTTACCTTTCTTTCATTTTGTATGTCCTATCTTTCCTGCTTCCTCTGTGTCTGTCTGTCTGGCAGATGGCTGGCCCCAGGCATCTCCTTCTTTGTCTACTTCAATCTCTCTCAAGCCTAGATTTCTCCTCCTACTTATTCTTGCTGCCCACCAGCCCTTCCTATCCCTCTACTGCCTAGCTATTGGATGCTCAGCTTTTATTAGATCAGGTGCCTTAGGCAGGCAAGGTGAAACGGCAACACATCTTTACATAGTTAAACAAACAAAAGTAACACATCTTTACACAGTTAAACAAATACCGTATAAACAAATGCAACACACCTTTACATAGCTAAATATTCAACAAAATAAACAAATACAACACACCTTTACATAGTCAAAGTAATATTCCACAACATTCAGTCTCCTTGTAGTCTTCGATACTTATTCAGTCTCTTCTCACTCTGCAGGGATCCCAACATGGGCAACTCACCCGTGCCCACACACTGGTACCCTTATACCTTGGAGAATGGCAAGTACCTGGACATCACTAATAAGATAACTAGCACTTCCGTGAAGGAGCACCTAAGGGCCAAGTTCCTGAAATACTGGGCTGTGACATACGAGGTGCTGCCCACAGTGACTGATGGCGAGGACACCCTCCCTCCCCCTGAGGATGACTCAGAGGCTGTCCCTGTGCCCCCTGTGGATGACTCAGAAGCTGCCCCTGTGCCCCCTGTAGATAATTCCCAGACTGCTCCTGTTCCACCCACAGATGACTCTGTGGAGGCTCAGGTGCCTGTCGCCATTGGCTTCTAATATCTTGTAAGCCTTGGCCTCAGGGTCCTCTTCTTAGCTCTTTCTTAATAAAGCCTCAGCTTTGCCCACCTGGTATTGGTCTTTGTTCCTAAAACAGCCTGGAGGGAAGAAGAAGGACCCTCAGTCAATGGTAACAGGCACTTGGTCCGTCCCTGCCAATCCTCAAGCTGCAGAAGTCAAAGGACTAGCTTTAGCTTAAGGGCAAACACACAGCACCAGAGATGTTGAACATGGGGTGGGGGTGGGGGCGGGGGGGGGTGTCTCTTGCAGGCAAGAAGCAGCACCCTGGGATCCTGGAAGATCACTCATCAGGGTCATCCTCCAGCCCCGGCCAGCATGTGTGGCAGGGAGGCAGGGCCATCTGGGGGCACAGGCAGTATAGGGAGCTGGAACCTGGCTCCCAGGCTGCAGGAATGCTAATGGGAAGACACACACTACAGCCTTAAGCACTGCACCCTGACTTTCCTATGCATGGTGCCAGCAGGGGATGGAACCCTGAGGCCAGGGCAAGGGTGTCAAGAGTGTCTCCATAGGAAAGGGGTTGGCCAGGGTCCCGCCTGTCTGTGGGTAATCCCCCTCCTTCACCCTTCTTCCCTCCTCTCCTCCTCTGACTTACAAATGACTTTGAAGTCCACATGTCCCTAAACTGTGATCAACGAAACATGGAGACAAGCTTCCAATGCTCCCCTTTCTCTGCAGCTGTGGGAAGGCTTTCTTTTGGTTAGGAAACCATCCTTGCAAGTGGCTTTTGTTTGGAATCTAGGTCTTACTGTATTGCCCAGGCTGGTTTTGAAGCTAGGCTCAAATGCTCCTCCTGCATCAACATTCCAAGAAGCTAGGATTATGAGCAAGAGCTTATAACAACTATTTATATTAAATTAAGTAATTATATTTTGAGTCAGAGTTTTGCTATCTCAGGCTAGCCTCCAACTCATCATCTTCTTGCCTCAGCCTCCCAAGTGCTGGGATCATAGGGGTGAAACATTGTGTTTAGCCTGCAAGCATAAAATTCTTTTTTAAAAATTATTTGTATTTTATGTACATTGGTGTTTTGCCTACATGTATATCTGAGGGTGTTAGAGCCCCTGGAACTGGAGTTATAGACAGTTGTGAGCTGCCATGTGGGTGCTGGGAATTGAACCTGGGTCCTCTGGAAGAGCAGTCAGTGCTCTTAACTGCTGAGCCATCTTTCCAGCCCCTAAAATTCTTAAAATTGTGATAAACAGGTCAGCAAGAGTGCTGAGCAGGTGAGAGCACTTGCTGTGAGAGGCTGACTCCACATGAAGGCGGAGGGAGAGAGCCTGACTCCATCAAGTTGTCCTCACCTCCAGTGTGCTCATCCCTCACACAATGAAACATGCTTCTTGTGATAAAATACATGTCTTAGGGGCTGGAGAGATAACTTTAATCCCAGCACTCGGGAGGCAGAGCCAGGCGGATCTTTGTGAGTTCGAGGCCAGCCTGGTCTATAGAGTGAGTTCCAGGAAAGGCACTAAAACTACACAGAGAAACCCTGTTTCAAAAAACCAAAACCAAACCAAACCAAAACATGTCTTAGGCTAATTGAACTATCTGCAGGAGAATTACATTGCTGTACCACCATCACTGCTACCTCTTTTCAGAACTTTTTCATGCCCCCCGAGACAGAAACTCTGGATCCACTGAACACTGGCTCCTCACTCTCCTTCCCTAGCCCCTGTGACCTGTCATTTCAGCATCTGCCTGTTCCAAATGCTTCTTCTAAGTAGGATAGACAATGCACTCTGGAGGTCTGTCCATGTTCTCCAGCCCCGCTCCTGGCTGATCAACCCCACCCGCACCTGCTGCTGGCATTCGAGTATGTTGAGTACTCCTTTTGATTGTTGCAAAATTGGTAGCAACGCACTCATTTTCAAGTTTGAGTGACTTGGGTCCTTTATTTTTCTTTGTTGATCTAACTAAAGGTTTATCAATTTTACTCATCTTTGCTAAGAACCCAGTTCTCTGCTCTGTTTATCTCTGTTATATATTTTCCCCATTTTTGTGTGTGGAGCATTGTTACAGGAATTCTGTCATTGGTCCACTAGCCAATTAAAAGGAGTGTTTTGGTCTAAGAGGCAGGTTTTTCATTGGGAATGGATGTGACTGAAAGAAAAGGCGGGGCTGAGGGATGCATGGTCTTTTGGAACAAGGAACCAGCAGTGAGGCAGCAGCAGCTAGCGACTTGGTTCAGATTCCCCATTCTGTCTTGTGATATTTGTACACAAATTTTACTGATAATAAATGGTTAAGTAATCTTTTGACTTCCATCTTCATCTGGCGCCCAATGTGGGGCCTTGCTAGCCGATGTGATGGCCACTCTGTGGTCCAGTGGAGGCTGCCGCCTTCTCAAGGATGGACACCCCTGCTTTGCTGCATTCCTGCCTTCCGGGGCTCAGACTCGGCCCACTGCTGCCCTCCCAGATCCATTCTGCTCCATGTGCACACAGAAGCTGGTGCAAGTTTTGGTTCCATCACCTTGCACATTGCGCTGCGTGCTGCTACCCTCCCAAGCCCAGGGCAGGCAAGCACTAGAGCAGAATCTAGTGTGGTATACAGCTACTCTCTCAAACCAATTTTGCTAAGTGGGGACAAGTGCTGGAGCAGAGTCTGGTGTGGCTCAAGCATGCTGAGCTTGAGCTGCCTTGGTGCCTCACCTGCTCCACCTGCTGGTCCAACATCATTACTACATCTACAACAATTCTTTGAGGATCGAACTGTGTCAAGTCATTGGGAACTTTTAAATGGTAAACTAGGATTTTAAAAAAGGTAAAAGAATAAAGGGAAAGGACAATCTTAAAACCTTTCCCAGGTCAATGCTTGGAAATATCACAGTGCAGGAATTAGGACCCTACTAACTGCTACTATGGACAAGATGCTAGAAAAACTGAGGAGATAAACTTAGCTGGGATCAATACAATGTTGGTCATAATTATTATCAGTCTAGTAATTTATATTTTATCCTTAAAAATGGTTTGATAACTGTGCCAAATATGAGAATTTGACTGATAAGATAAAATCCTTAGAAAAGGGTACTAATGATAATATTCAAAACTTAGAAAAACTTACTATTCAAAGGATGCAAGCCTTAGAGAAGGCTACTACTGATAATATGCAAGCCTTACAAATAGTTACTGAAGATAATAATACAGTTTTGACTGACAAGATAAAAGACTTAGAAATATTTACTGATGAAGAGAGTAAAAGGGTGACTGGTAATATGCAAACCTTAGAAAAACCTACTATTCAAAATGCAAGCCTTAGAAAATGCCACTACTGATAATCACAAGCCTTAGAAAAATTTATTGAAACAGATAATAAAAGCATTCAGACACAGACAGAAGAATTCAGAGGAGAACCAACCTCACCATTACATTATGAAATTAGAAAGGAGAAGCCCAAGGTTATTAAAAAAAAAACACCCTTAATTTATCCAATTACCGTTCAAGAAAGATCACCAGACAATAGGAATCCCCAAGGCTATGCAGAAGTTAAATGTGATCCTATAGAAATGTTAGATTTAAGGAGATTTAAGGAAGCAATAGCTTCCTATGGTATGCATTCATCTAATGTGAGGCAGGTGTTGAATACATGGTCCGCTCAGAACAAAATTACTTCACAAGACTGGAAAGATTTAGTTACAGCAGTATTGGAATATAGTCCTCAGTTACAGTGGTACAGTTGGTGGAGAGAAGCTGAGGCCCTCTAACAGCAAGGTAGGGTTAGAGGTTATCAGATTTCCCAAGATCAAATCCTTGGGTGAGGGCTGTTATACTGATGTGGATAGTCAAGCTACATTTGATGAACACACCTTATCCCTATGCCATACAGCAGCCTTAAATGTTTGGGGAAAGATTCAAGAATCAGGAAAGAGGACTGAGCCATTTACTAAAGTTATAGCCCAAAAGAAGCCTTCACTGAATTTTTAGAAAGATTGACTTCAGCTATAAACAGAATGATATAAGATCCAGAAGTTAGACTAATGTTAACTGAATCTTTGGCTTTTGAAAATGCTAATTCACACTGGGTGGTGGTGGTGCACACCTATAATCCCAGCTCTCAGGAGGCAAAGGCAGGTGGATCTCTGTGAGTTCGAGGCCAGCCTAGTCTACAAAGTGAGTTCCAGGACAGCCACTGCAGGTACACAGATAAACCCTGTCTTGAGAAACAAACAAAATGCTAATTCACAATGCAAAAGGATAATTGGGCATTTAAAGATCAGATCAACATCCATAGAGGAATGGATCCAATACACAGTCAATATTGTCAATATTGAATTTCATAACCATGACAATACTTGGATAGGAGAGGTGATTTCCAAAAGCTTGAGGAAAAAAATAAAAATGTCAAATGTTTTAAATATGGTAAACTAAGTCATCTAAAAAGGAATCGTAGGCAAGGCATTCCCATAAGCAATGTTTTTTATAGAGATAACCTGAACAGAAGTCCCCAACCTTCTGGAGTATGCAGAAGATGCGGCAAAGGTCGACATTGGACCAATGAATGCAGATCAACAAGAGACAGGCAAGGCAACCCTCTACCATCAGGAAACACCATGTCAAATTTGGTTCAGTCATTCCCTGTCACCATGGGGGAACTCATCCACAAAGCAATTAAAGGATCTAATACCTATTGTAAAAAAAAAAAAAAAAACATACTGCTCTGGATGACAGGTCAACTTTAGAAGATAAAACAAAATTTTCAGGAGAAACCATAAAACAAATATTTTAGCAAAGTTCAATAAATGAACAAAAACCAAGATTAACAATACAGATAAACGGCATCAAAGTTGAGGGTCTTGTAGACATAGGGGCAGATGTAGCTATAATTGTTCTAAAATCTTGGCATCAAAATTGGCCACTTCAGGAGGTAAACATTCAGCTTATAGCGACTGGAACTTTATCTCAGGTGGAACAAAGCACAAGATGGGTCGAATGCATAGGGCCTGAAGGACACAGAGGAAAATTAAAACCATATGTGGCCAAATAGCAATGAACTTATGGGGATGTGATTTATTACAGCAGTGGCAAACACAGATCAATATTCCTCCAATCTCAGAAACAAGCCATAAAATACAGAATGCTTCAGGGAGAAATGTTAAAAGGTATTATCTAGAGTGAACACAGACAGTTCAAGTTGTACATAAACAGGAGCCAATGGCTGGTGACTCCTGGAAGGTACCAACAGCCCTAACTTTAAAATGGCTAACTGATAAACATGTCTGGGTGGAACAATGGCTTTTGACATCAGAAAAATAACAGGCTTTAGAACAGCTGGTACAGGAGCAGCTAAATGCTCAACATATTGAAGAATTGATCAGTCATTGAAATTCTCCTATATTTGTTACTAAAAAAAAATCTGGAAAATGGAGAATGTTAACAGATTTGAGAGTCATAAATAAAGTAATTCAGCCAATGGGCTTTCTACAACCTGGAATTCCCCTGCCCTCTCTACTAACTAAAGGATGGTATATTATAATGATTGACTTAAAGGACCGTTTCTTTACAATACCTTTACAAGAACAGGACAGAGAAAAATTTGCCTTTACAGTACCTACTTTTATTTATTTATTTATTTATTTATTTATTTATTTATTTATTTTATTTTTTTTTTTTTTTGGTTTTTCGAGACAAGGTTTCTCTGTGTAGCTTTGCGCCTTTCCTGGAACTCATTTGGTAGCCCAGGCTGGCCTCGAACTCACAGAGATCCGCCTGGCTCTGCCTCCCGAGTGCTGGGATTAAAGGCATGCGCCACCACCGCCCGGCTACCTACTTATATTTAATTCACAGCCCATTAAAAAGTATCAATGGGAAGTTCTCCCACAAGGGATGTTAAACAGCTCCACCCTATGCCAATATTTTGTACAATAGCCATTAGAAATAATTTGTAAACAATTTCATTGATCCATAATTTATCATTATATATACAATATCTTACTAGCTGATCTGAATGTAAATACCTTAGAAGAAATGTTTGAAGAAGTAAAGAAAATATTGCCTTACTGGGGATTACAAATTGCTCCTGAAAAAATACAAAGAGGAGATTCTATTAATTACTTAGGATACAAAATAGGTTTACAGAAAATTCAACCCCTGAAGGTACAAATCAGGAGAGATCAATTGTGGACTCTTTTTTTGTTTTTATTTTTTTGAGCTGAGGATCAAACCCAGGGCCTTATGCTTGCTAGGCAAGCGCTCTACCACTGAGCTAAATCCCCAGCCCCCAATTGTGGACTCTTAATGACTTTCAAAAATTACTGGGAGACATTAACTGGCTACGGCCCACAATTGGATTAACAACTCAAGAACTAAGTAATTTATTTCAAGCCTTACAAGGTGACAAGGACAAAAATAGTCCAAGAAAATTATCAGCTGAAGCTGAAAGAGAATTGGCTCTGGTAGAGAAGAAATCACAGGATGCCCATGTGGATCAGTTGGATCCAGAGCTCGATCATATCCTAGTCATTCTACCTTCTACCCACTCTCCTGCTGAAATTCTTGTGCAGGGAGAAGATAACATTCTGGAATGGATATTTTTGTCACACAAACAGAACAAAAAATTAAAATACAAAAATTATGTAGAAAAGGTTTCTAAATTGATTCTAAAAGGAAAATTAAGACTTCTTCAATTAGCAGGAATAGACCCAACAGAAATTATAGGACCTTCTTACTAATGCTGAAATTTCCTCTTTATGGACAGAAAATGAATGTTGGCAAAGAGCTTGCAGTAATTTTTTTTGGAGAGATTAACAACAAATATCCCCAAAACAAGAGATTTCAATTCATAAAAAGAAACAATTGGGTCCTTCCTCATATTGTATGGGGAACACCAATATCTGGAGCATTCTATACTGAAGCAAATAAATCAGGAAAGGCAGGTTATAAATCAGGAAATTTAAGTAAAGTGGCTCAAAGCCCTTATGATTCTGTTCAAAAGTCAGAATTATGTGCTAGTCTTATGGTATTATTAGATTTTTCAGAACCTCTTACTATAGTTACTGACACTCAATATGCAGAAAGAGTTTTTTTACATATTGAAACCACTGAACTTATTCCTGATGATTCAGAATTAACTTCATTATTTATGCAATTACAGGAAATAGTCAGGAATATGAACCATCACATATATATCACACATATCAGATCCCATACAGGCCCTCTAGCAAAAGGTAATGATGAAATTCATCAGCTATTAGTAGGAAATGTGCTGGAAGCCTCAGAATTTCAGAAGAAACACCATGTTAATAACAAGGGTTTGAAAAAGAAATTTATCATTTGGCAACAAGCCAAGGAAATTATAAGGAAATGTCCTACTTGTTCTCTGTATAACCAAACTCCACTACCTGCAAGGATTAACCCAAAGTGTACTCAAAGAAATGAAATTTGGCAAATGGATGTTTTCATTTTGCAGAGTTTGGAAAATTAAAATATGTATACCATACCATAAATACATATTCAGGATTTCAATGGGTAACTCCTTTGGGTTCTGAAAAGGCTGATTCTGTAATTACATATCTATTAGAAGTTATGGCCATCATGCTTGTACAAATTAAGACTGACAGTGCTTCAGTACATGTCTCTAGTAAAATAAAGCAGTTTTTTTGCATATTACAACATAAATCATATTACAAGTATACCACACAATCCTACAGGACAAGCAGTTATAGAAAGAACTAATTGCACATTAAAAGAAATGCTTAATATGGGCTGGAGAGATGGCTCAGTAGTTAAGAGCACCGACTGCTCTTCCAGAGGTCCTGAGTTCAATTCCCAGCAACCACATGGTGGCTCACAACCACTTATAATGAGAACTGGTGCCCTCTTCTGGCCTGCAAGGACACATGCAGGCAGAACACTGTATACATAATAAATAAATAAATATTAAAAAAAAGAAATGCTTAATAAACATAAAGGGTTAATAATGACCCATAGAGATAGATCGCACAATGCTTTATTAACTTTCAATTTTTAAATGCTATTGAAAAAGGAACAATGGGGGCTGGAGAGATAGCTCAGAGGTTAAGAGCACTGGCAGCTCTTCCCAAGGTTCTGAGTTCAATTCCCAGCAACCACATGGTGGCTTACAACTATCTGTAATTTGATCTGGTGCCCTCTTTTGGTGTGTAGGCAGAATAATGTATATATAATAAATAAATAAATAAATCTTTAAAAAAAAAAGAAAAAAAGAAAAAGGAACAACAGCTGCAGAGAGACATTGGCAATAGAAAACAAAACAAAACATTTGAACTAAATCAGCCCATATACTTTAAAGATGTGCTGACTTCAGAATGGAAACCAGGATATGTGTCATGTTGGGGAAGGGGTTTTGCTTTTGTTTTCCCAGGAGAAGAAAAGCTACGGATACCATCAAAATGGATAAAGATTAGATTCGAACAGGAGAGACCTCTTGGTGAGGAGAGGTGAAGAGGAGATAGTTCATCAACTGATGCAGCAATTCAACATGTCCAAAGGGAAAACTCACCAAATTAGGGTCAGGGCAGGATTCTGTTTTTGTCTTTCCAGGAAAATAAAAACATCCAACTGAGGAATATAAAGACCTTTGGACAAATAAAGCACCTAAACAAGAAGGGAGAA
Source organism: Peromyscus eremicus (assembly GCF_949786415.1). Classification (NCBI taxonomy): domain Eukaryota; kingdom Metazoa; phylum Chordata; class Mammalia; order Rodentia; family Cricetidae; genus Peromyscus; species Peromyscus eremicus. The sequence continues at coordinate 2,468,721 of NC_081419.1, read as the reverse complement.
CCATTTGGAAAAAAATTACCAGGAAAGGGATTAATCTGGCCTAATGGTATAATAGACTTTGAACAGTGTAAAATGTCATAAACCTTTTGAAATGTCTGTTTTTTCTGGTCTCTACAGTCACGTTAATTAGATGATCTTTATGTAGTCCTGACTAGGTTAAAAACTAATGCTGGCTTTGGAGTTGGAGTGTGGCTTTCTCCTTCTCTAAACCCAAGAATGTTTGTTAAAAGAAAATTCAAAATCTCTGTCTCATATCAGAAGAGCCACCTGGTATGGGACAGAAGAAACTTAAAATCTAGGGACTATTACTGTCACTAAACTCATTCCCCTTGAATTTACCTTGACTCTTTGAAAAAAAAAAAGTTAGGTATAAGTACTATTTCAAAGTGTAAACTTTCTGTTTTGATATTGATGATATTATAAGTACTAACCAATTCTAACCTTAGGCTCCATGTAGCTTCCTGTACATGATTTCAGGATTGAGTTTAAACAGGTATTTAGGAATTTAGCCTGGATATCCTTGATGTAGTTAATAGATCATGATCCCTTAACCTACCTGAGATTTACAGCATGGGATATTTAATATGTTTAAGTTTTCTACAGTGAATGATAAACTTTCCTAACAGCAATCTCTGAAGTCTCCAGAAATATGATGGGCCCCACAACAATGATTCTACCTGGATTGTAATAATGCCATTAAGCCGATAAACACCACCCAAAGATTGGCTTTGGACTACAAACTGCTCAGGACAGTTCCAAGGTGGCTGGCTGAGATCAAACGATGCAGCTAGTTCTCAGGAGACTTGACCATTGTTTCAGTTTTTTCAGGGTCCTCTAGAGATGCCATTGCCCCCAGACAGCAGGAAGTAATTTAAGACCATGGCATCCACTTTCCCAAGAGGTGGGATGGATGGTTTTTGGTTTTTCTCAGGGTTATGGATATTTGTCATCTCATGAAGGAGTTGGTTACAAGTTGTTATAGGGTATGGAGCTGAACAAAAGAGATTAGATTCAGGGATCTTGTTCAGAAAAGAAAAATGGGGGATAGATATGATAGGATAAAAATGTAGATTACTAAATTTACTTTCAAACTAAAAGAGCAACCATTAGTTTTAAATAATGTACATTGGTAATGATTCTTGTATACTGATGCAAATTTAAGGTTATTTTTGTTATGTTGTATATACGTTTCTACTTCTGTTTAAGCTATTTTTGTATAGTGACACAAATTTAAGGTTATTTTTGTCATACTGTATATATGTTTCTACTACTGTTTAAGATGTTTTTGTAAAAAAAAAAGATTTTTTTATATTGTTACAATTTTTTTTTTGTTTTTTGGGACAGGGCTTTTCTGTGTAGTTTTGGTGCCTGTTCTGGATCTCACTCTGTAGACGAGGCTGGCCTCGAACTCACAGAGATCTTCCTGGCCCTGCCTCCCGAGTGTTGGGATTAAAGGTATGTGCCACCACTGCATGACATATTGTTACAATTTTGAGGTTATTGTCCTTATACTGTACATCTGTTTCTACTTTTGCTTAAGGTATGTATTACCTATACAGCTTGTTTATTTATGCAATGTTAAGTTTTAGTCCTTAAAAGCTATATAGGATAATAAAGAAATACAGGTTAATAGTCACCCATATCTATCATGTTAGTTAGGCTTTCTAAGTATACAAAGATATGTTTCAAAATAGATAGGTAAACTTCACAGTCCTACAGAATATGACATTTAAAATGTTTTAATAGCCGGGCGGTGGTGGCGCACGCCTTTAATCCCAGCACTCGGGAGGCAGAGCCAGGCGGATCTCTGTGAGTTCGAGGCCAGCCTGGACTACCAAGTGAGTCCCAGGAAAGGCGCAAAGCTACACAGAGAAACCCTGTCTCGAAAAAACCAAAAAAAAAAAAAAAAAAAAAAAATGTTTTAATAACTTGGACTTTTCTTGACATGAGATGCATCTGCTCCTGGTAGCACCAATCTATTTCTTTTTTTTATTTTTATTTTTTTTATTTATTTTTTTTAAAGATTTATTTATTTATTATGTATACAGTGTTCTGTCTGCATATACACCTGCAGGTCAGAAGAGGGCACCAGATCTCATTACGGATGGTTGTGAGCCACCATGTGGTTGCTGGGAATTGAACTCATGACCTCTGGAAGAGCAGCCAGTGCTCTTAACCTCTGAGCCATCTCTCCAGCCCCCCAATCTATTTCTAAAGAGGATGATGGGCATCGAAGACACTCCATATGGAGTTTGCTTTCTTTGTGGCACAAGCTGGCCTTTAGGGCAAGAAACTGCCCTTGCCTCAACTGTTGACAGTATGCTGTTCAAACTGGACAATCAGGACACAAAGAAAAGTGACTGCCAAACTTTTCCAAGACAGGGTAGGACAATCCTTCAAAATTTCCTGCTTCTGAAAAAGGTCTGTCAGATATTCCAGGCCTATAGGCCAAAGATGGATGCCCCAACGCTGCAGAGGAACCTCGGGTGACTGTCCAGGCAGCCAGCTGTTTCTGTCCTTTCTTAACGTTTTTTAGAAGTTGCTTGCTTGCACTTCCTGCTTACTCAGGTAATATTATTTTCTTTTTCAGGTCTTTGATGGGGTTGAAGACTAGACAGTTACAGTTAACAGTTTTCCCCAGTCTTGGCAAAAGACATATTAGGTACAAAACTTGGGACTCTTCACGAGAAGACAGCCATTGGAATAATCTCTATAAATTTGCCGATTACTTATGGACTGGACATACAGAATGTCCAGTAAGGGGGAAATGGATAAAAATGGAAGTAAAAAGATTACTGTTTATTATCAGTAAAATTCATGCACAAATATCACAATACAGGACGGGGAATCTGAACGAGTCACCAGCTCTTGATGCCCTGCTCTGTTCCTCATTCCAGAAGCCCACTCATCCCTCGGCCCTTCAGTCACATCCATTCCCAGTGAAAACCACACCTCTTAGACCAAAATGCTCCTTTCGGTTGGCTAGCAGACCAGTGAGGGAATTCCTGTAACACAGCGTGCACGTGGAGGCCCAAAAGTGATGTCAGTAATCATCCTGGACTTTCTTCTGTAGTCCCAGAACCTTTCCCCATGGTAGACAAGCTATGCCTCCAGAACCCAGATCCTGGTTGTTTTTAAAGACTGATTTATCTTTATGTATTTGAAGTTTTCCCTACATGTGTTTGTATGCCACATGGGTGCCTGGGGGCCAGAAGAGGGTTTATCAGGTTTCCTAGACGTTACAGGGGGTGGTGAGAACTAAATCTGCATCCCCTATAAGACCAACAAACAAGTGCTCTAACGACGGAACTCTCTCCAGGCCTATTTATCAAAATTGTATGTATTTATGCCTTCATTTTGTGTTTGCGTGCTCATGATGTTTGTGAAGACCAGAGAACAGTTTACAGGACTCGGTCCTTTCCCACCATGTGGCTCCCGGGGAGCAGGCGTGGGATGTCAGGCTTAGTGACAAGGGCTTTTACCTCCTGAGCCATCTTGCTGGCTCACAATCTGCCATTTCTCTTTTTGTATTTTTTTTTTTTAAAGATTTTGTTTGTTTGTGTATGAGTGTTCATTGCATGTGTGTAATACATGTTCTGGTGTCCGAGGAGGCCAGTAAAGAGTGTCAGATCCTCTGGAGCTGGAATTATAGGTGGTTGAGAGTTGCCTGATATGGATGCTGGCAACTAGACCAGGTCCTCTCCAAGAACAGAAGCCTGCCTCTGGGCACTGCCCTCCACACACTTCCCCAACACCTCTCCAGGCGTGTGTGCTCTTCCCTGGTGAGCACAGACCCCCACTCTCCCATCTCTATAGAGACTGCACCCTGGAGTTTCCGTTTTCAGACACCAACAATCCAGAGGCTGTGCCATGCTTCCTGAGAACACCCCCAGGTGCTGAGGCCGTCAGCACCGAGCACAGCACCTGTTTAGCCAGTCTGCCACACGAGAGGTGGAGGAGTGTTTCCTTTAGCATGCCTGGCAAGGGCAGTTGGCTCTTTTGTGTCTGTGTGAAACCAACTGAGAATCCTCCATGAAAGAGTCAGAGGGCCCTTCTAGCAGCAAGGAAATCCAAAGAACAAAATCCACGGTGAGCAGGCCGTAGTAGAAACTGGATTTTAATATAATATTCAAGTCTAGCATTTTCTATTTACAACAAATAAATATTGCCCCACCCCAATCAGTAAACTTTTTTACTTTTTATACAAATATTCAGTCGTCTTCCCCTCCCCGCAAATCTCCTTACCCCCAGCCTCCCATTTCACGTAGTCTTGTACAACCCAGGACGTGGTGGTGTTGAATGGCACTTTCAGTGGTATGGGATTCGATACCAACCAGGTGGTCCGTGAGAGGGCTTCTCTCTCTGATCCAAGGGAAGGCTGGGGCTCGTGGTGGGCGAGACTCCCTCACTTCGTAGGCCCTGAAGGTGGAATCTTTGGTGCAGCCTGAGAAAGGCTAGAGTGTGGGAGGAAAGGCCGGGACTTCTTGAAGGTCCCAGGCCAGTGCCTGTGGGCACAAGGAGAGAATGCAGTGGTCAGCCCTGCTGGATGTGTGGGTGCCCTGGAGCATCTGGGGGCACGGGTGGCAGTGATCTGCATCTGGGGAGGTGTCAGGAAAGTGTGGAGGGTAGTGTCCAGGACAGGCAAGGTACCATGCCCAGTGGCAGCACTCCTTGGCAAAAGTCAGCTAGTCCTCTGGTTCCAGAGAGCAGAAGGCACCTAAGGCGGCGAGTGGTCCCCGGAGGCCAGGTCAGCCTGTCAGCGGCAGGTGTCAATCCCGGCAGCAGGAGAGTGTAGGGTGAAACTGGAGTCTGGGGGTAGCCTGGGCTGGCAGGTAGGCAGAGGTACCTGTGTGGCCTGGGCCACTCTAGTCTCTAAGTGCTTTGTCCCCAGCCAGCCAGAGCCCGGGAGACGTCCTTAGAAGATGCCTTTGGCAATCTTGAGTCCTTTCTGCTTCATACGCGGGAGAGTGGAGCTGGCTCCATGCTTGACCTTAACCCCCTTGGTGAAGGTCCGCTTCTTTAGGATAAAGTCATAGTTGGCGGTAGAGTTCATGGCATAGAACACGTTGGCATTTTCTGGAATCTTCAGCTCTGGAGGGAGAGGGGCAGGGTGACAATCAGCGGTGCTCATGGGGTTGGGATACCCCCACCACTTGAGAGCCTCCTCCAGGCCAGGCCACACTGAGGTCCTAAGAGCCTCCAATCCAGCTCCAACAACAAGGACCTCTCCTGTGGCTCCCATCGGGGGCAGAGGATGCTGAGAGTAGGAGAACTCAGCAACTGTAACCAAGAGTCTCCCCATCCCACCCACATGGCTGTCTCTGCTGGTTGGGACTTCCACCCAGAGCAGACTTCCTGGAAGTCAGACTGCCTTCCTTGATGCTCCCTGCTACTCACGGAGGCTCCGAGGACCAGCAGAGGGCAGCACCTTGCTCTGGGTCCAATCCCACCACTCTCCTCTGGCCTCTATCTGTCCGCCACTCCCATGCTGGCCTTGCTGCTCCTACTGCCCTTGTGCCTGACTCTAGTTCCTGAGCCTCTGTAGGCCTGCTTTCTGAAAGGGGGGGGGTCCCCCCACTCTGTGCATATCACCAAAATGGTAGAAGTTAAGAGAAGGTTTGCAATACACATCTAGATGTCACAGGAATTACTGCTGGCTGGGGCACAGGGTGGCATGTGGGTGTTCGGCTCACATCAGCAGTGTGAAGACAGCATGCATGGGTGACCCCTGTGGTGATTCTCTTTCTAGCATTCCTTGGAACTAGGATTACAGGTGATTGAGTCATCATGTGGGTGCTAGTAACTGAACCCAGGTCCTCTGAAAGAGCAGCAAGTGCTCCTAACCACTGAGCCATCTTTCCAGCACACAGTACACACTCTAAAACACTAAGCCGACTCTCCAGCCCAGGCTTGTTCTTGATTCCATCCTTCTCCTGGTTTCTAGAACATGGACTCAGCATATGTGCTTATTGTGTTCATGTGTAGATGTTAACATGTGAAAATTCTTCCTGAAGCATCTGCTTTCTTATTTTAGCCAGACAATGTCCCCTCCAGCAGCCCCCAATGAGCCTCTCTCAACTCTTGCATCTTGAATGGGGAGGCCCAGCAGATGCTGGGGCAATGAGGAGACCCTGGGTGTCCGTCCAGGGCTGCCCCAAGACAGGTTGCTATGGGTGCCATGTCCACATTTACCCGCTACGGTGCTTTCTAGGACCTCGGGCCTTGGACCTGGGGCAGAGGACGGTGTTGACCTGCCTCTCTGCCCTTGGCCTGGAGTCCGGCTGTCTGACTTACTGTGATCTTCTGAGATGATCTGTACCAGCTCGTAGTCCTCCGGCTCGTCCTCATCCAGGTTGTGTTTGTCCATGGCTTTTCGGATGACGGTGGGGGCCTTATCCTGGCTGGTCACCTGAAATCGGGGACAGGCTATCAGGACAAGGGTCATAAAGGCTTCCACAGGGCACAGTGGCCAGAGACCCATCAGGGCACCTCTCACCTTCTGCTTCCTTAAAGTGGCCTCCATAGTATGAGCATGGCTGTTTCTTTTTTTTTTTTTTAAGATTTATTTATTTATTATGTATACATTGTTCTGCCTGCACATTTGCCTGCAGGCCAGAAGAGGGCGCCAGATCTCATTACAGATGGTTGTGAGCCACCATGTGGTTGCTTGAAATTGAACTCAGGACCTCTGGAAGAGCAGCCAGTGCTCTTAACCTCTGAGCCATCTCTCCAGCCCGAGGCTGGCTGTTTCTCAACTGTTCCCAGCCCCAATTGCCTACCACAGCCTGCCACCAACTCCCACACTGCCTTGGGGAGCCATGGGGAGCCATGGGGAGCCATGCACCCCTGAAGGCAAGATCACAAGCCTTGGGAACCAATCATTTCCACCCCAACCCCAAGGAGGAACCAGCCAAGGCCCACTGGCCGTCTACATCTTGCCCTGCCCTGAGGCTGTGACGGTAGGCAGCACAGGCTAGCTCAGGGGACTCAGTCATGGGGTCACCCAGGGGAATGTGAGTAAGGGCCACTGCAGCTCCTGGCAGAGGGGCTGAGGCTGGGGTGGTGTCGGGGGTCATCCACAGCTGGAGCCCTGACAGGTGAGAAAGTCCTCCCTGTGTGCCCACCCACGATCGGTGAGCAATCCCATCGGCTCCACGTTCAATAACGTCCATATTTTAACACTGCTGACTCTCCCCATAGCCACCGGCTGCTTCGGCCTCCCTCTCCCCGAGCGTGGACAGCAACAACAGCCTCCTAAGCAGCCTGCCCCCATGTTGGTCCACAGCCCATCCCTACGCACACACCACGTCATAACTGCTCTCTGTTTCAGCCTCCAGAGAAAGTCAAGGGCCTTACAGCCCTGACCACCACCTCTCCCTCAACCCCTGTCGCACTGCCTCAGACCTGATGACCCACAGGCCAGTGCCCTGGGGGCGGGGGCATACTGCTCCTCTCCTGCCTCTCAGGCCGAGTGCTGACTAAGGTCCCCAGTCATTTCTATGTTGTCAAACCTAGAAAGACAGCAGCACACAGGTGTCTGTGCATGTCCGCCGCCTGGCCCAGTGGACCCCATGGGGTGGCCCTGTTGCCGGCTCACCAGGATGCTCTTGTACATGTTTCCGTTGTCCACATCCAGGCTGACCCGAATGATGCAGCAGTCGTCCACCTGCTGGTTATAGAGTGGCAGTGAGGAGCTGTAGCTGCAGACCCCTGAGACGGAGCGCTTGTGGGTACGTGTGGTAGACACGGGTGTGGTAGAGGCTGATGAAGAGGAGGTGCTGCTGGAGGCTGAGCTGATGCCAGAGGTCTCTGGGGATGACTGGGAGGCTGACTCCCAGAACTGTGGATGACAGCAATGTCAACAGCGGCCTGAATCATGAAGGCCCTGAAGGCTGGAGGTCAGCTCTGGGGACTTCTGGGCCCCGTGCTGGACGTCGTGTGAGACCAACGATAAGGAGGGGGTGGGGGCATGGGTGGTCACCTTCTTTTCCTGGCCATCAGGAGACTCTGGGACAAAGCTCATGTTGATTTCTTCCACGTCAGAGCTAGAAGACCCAGCTGAGTGCACACTGAGGGCGTCAGTGATGTCCCCGCTGCCGAGGTAGGGGCCGCACCGGAGCTGGTCACAGGACTTGGAGTGGGCACTGCTACTGGTACTGAGCTCCGTGCTGGGAGCCTGGCGGCTAGATGAAAAGGTTGGCTTACTCCAGGGCTCTTCCCAGGGACACTGCCCTTGAACGTGCAGTCTTGGTCTACCAGTGCTCTGTTTCCCCTGGCTATCTGTGGGATCACCCCGTTTCAGAGAGGTGGAGACTGAGTCCCACGGAGCTGATCCGACTCACTCTGTGACTGACAGGCTGGTCGGCGTCAGGGGAAGACTCCAGCGCCAGCTTAGATGGCTCTCCCAGCCCACAGCCCTGAGGCTTCTCTGGTCCCCGTGCACCCGGCCCGGGCCCAGGCACTTACTCGCTCCAGCGCTTGACAATGGCTGTGCTTTTCTTGCTCCTGAGGGTGTTGCTGGCTGACTCGGACGGGGGCTCCAGCTCACACGAAAGGTTGTAGCTAAGGCAGAGGTGGATGTGAGGCTACCAGAAGCTAAACCGGAGCTCCCAACCAGGGCTAGCCCAGAAGTTGGAGCCTGGGTACACAGCCATCACCAGACAACGGTGTGACGTGATAACCCAGGGCCTGCAGCCTCACCTCTCAGCCTCGCTGAGCCGTTCCATGGCTCGGAACCAGGCTCCAAAGTGCTCCTCGGGAGCAATGCTGTAATTGTTGCAGGCAGACTGCAGCAGCTTGATCTGGGCGATCACTTCGAACTCCTGGGTTAAGGGAAGACAGGGTGGGGATGGACCCATTAGGGTGGGGCAGGGGCTAGCCGCTGGGTCTTTATCTTCTCCCCCACGTATACCCCTCAGGCTCATTTCTGTTTTCATAGTCCAAACAGTCACTCCTAGGGAAGCTATCCTGGATGCCATCTCCCAGCTCCCTTTCTGTGGGACAGCCCTTGAAGGGCATACCAAATGTCACCATAAATCAACACAAGGGTGGAACACACGTTTTGCCCAGTCCATGTCCGTCCCCCGCCCCACTCCTTGAGAATGGCAGCTCCTCACCTTCCTTCTCTTTTCGAAGTTGATGAGTCTTCCCTAGAAGAGACAGCCAACATCCATAAGCTGCCCACTGAAGTCCTGCCCACTTTGTTCTGCACTACTACAGGCACCCACCAGGGGGCAGGGAGCACCCGCACCTGGCCCTAGGGAGCACCCGCACCTGACCCTAGGCACCATGGCGGGGAAATCTGAGGGCAGGTTTGTAGACATTCCTGTTCAACCCATGCTGAGGTAGAAGGCCCTGCTTGGCCCACACGCTGTCTGACCTTGGAGTGTGGAGCTTTACCCTCTTGCCCACAGCCACCATCTGAGGGTCATGCATGTCTAGTCTGGCCCAACCCGCTCCTTAGCTCTGTTGTCAGACAGCTCTGGAGGGGTCACCAGGGAGGCAACCTTCAAGTTCTCGTGAGAACCAGAGCTCAGGGGTCAGTAGGGGTCCTGTTCTCGTGGGTCTCAGGACACCACCCTCAGCCCCAGCCTCAGCCCCAGGTTCACTCACATACAGATAGTCCTTCATGGCAGTGTCCAGCATCACCAGGTCAGTGAGGAATGTGCCCAGGTAGGGGACAGTGCCCTGGATGACACCCTGGAGCATCAGGTGGGAAATAAGCAAGGCTTGGTGCTCCTCTCCCCTACTCACCTGACCGCAGCAGCCCCACCAGGCCCTTCCATTTGGAGCATCGCAAGAACCTGTGTCCCCTCCCTCCCAGGTCCCCCCACCTCCCACCCCCACTCCCATCCCAGGCTGGCAATGGGCAGATCATCAACATGTGGCCCCTGCTCATACCCTCCCCCAAAGAGCTGCCGGGCCCTGACTCTGATGGTACAGCTTGTTCTTGTCCCCCAAGATATAGCGGGTCATCTTGCATGGAAGGTAAGGGCCAAGGGAACCCTGAATCTCCCAACCTCCAGGTCACTCACCGTCTCCTTCTGCCGCCTCTGGGCTCTCCTAGGGTTCATTTCCAGTGTGGCAAACTTGGAGGTCCCCTCCTGCCAGGGGTGAAGGCAGAGTGCATGAGATTTTCTCTCTCCTAATCCCAACCTGTGCTCTGACCCTGGGCCTGCAGTCCCTGCACGGGCTGGCCAGCATGTCTGCTGCCACATTTGACGCTTCTACATCAGTCTCCTGTTCAACACTCACTGGAGGAGGGAGGGCCTTCCTGCACCCAAGTCCTCACCTTCAAAGTTCAGAGGACCCTGTACCTGCCTCCTGGGGACAGGAGGGCCCAATGCTCAGCCCCCAGTGTCACCCTGACTCGCTTCCTGCAGCTAAATACCGGTGACGTCTTGCACACACCTCCTGTAACCTCAGTACCCTCCATTTGCCAGACAAGAAAACAGGCCTAGAGCCTGGCAGCAACTTGTGCAGAAGCCCACAGGGACTCAGAGTGCAGCCCACTGACTGGGGTCCTGTCCTCTGGCCCCGTGGAGTGTTGCAGGATCTCTAACTGAGCTCACTCATAATGGGAAAGGGACAAGGTTTCTCAAGCTCCTTGTTCCAAGACCAAAGCTTCCACAGGGCCCTCAGCAGAGGACACAGAGCTCAAGGGCTGTCTCAGCCTGACCAATATGACAGGGGCAGGACCCACTGATAATGCTGCTTTTTTTTGAGGGGAGTATAGAAGCTTCTGGGATGAGACAGAAAGGTGTGTCTATCAGTCCCTGGTATGTCTAAGCTGCCTGGACATCCTGTGGCTTCAAGGGACAAGGCAGCCTGCCACCGTTCCTCATGCTGGTCAGCAGCTTCTGCTTCAGGGCAGAGGAGAAAGTCACCTATGGAGGCATATCTGCACCCTGGGACTAGATGTTTGAAATGGAGGGTGGACCCCATCCCTGGGACAGGCCTGGCATCACAGAGACAGAGTGGGCTGGCTCAGGACAGGCCTGGCATCACAGTGACAGAATGGGCTGGCTCAGGACAGGCCTGGTATCACAGAGACAGAGTGGGCTGGCTCAAGAAAGGAGGCAGTAGCACCCTGTCCATCGCCTGCCCATCAGTCAGTCTGCCAGTGGCTAAATCCCAGCAGAAAGCTGGACCTGCTAATCCGGCTGGCTCATCCTCCTGCAGCAGCCTGGCTGGCTGGCCCCACTACATCAGATTACCAGGGGCCTCTTGCTCCTCCAAATGCCTGCCACCTGCCCGAGGGCCAAAGACATGCCTCCCCGCTTTGTCCAGCTTTGTCAGGACTGGAAGTTTGCCATACCCTTGTCCCCCCTGCCCCCCATCACTGTGGCGTCCGCACCTTGATGAGTAGCTCTCTGCTCAGTGAGTAGTTGTTCTCATCAGAGAAAATCTCCGACAGTTTCTGGAACACTCGCAAACTGTCCCTGGAGGGGGCGCAGAGAGAAGGCAGTGGTTGAGAAGAGTGCACTGGGGTGGGCATGATGGAGAACCCACTTTCTTCTAGAACAAAGATCCTGAGTGGCCGGAGAAGGCCGTTCTACACATGGTTCCGCTGGGGACCACGGATGGGAGCAGCCGGCCAGCTCTGTGGCTGTGCACAAGCATCCAACTCTCACCTGGCTCTAATCAGGTGTGCACACGGCACTGTGCCCACCAGTGGACCCGCCCCTTGGACTGTGCTGCTGGGGCTCACTGCAAGTAGACCATCCTGGGGTAGAGTAGGGGCGGGGGACAGGGAGGCCTACCTGGAGACCTCTTCCCACGTCTTCTTTAGGCGGTGGATGGCATTGCTCTGTAGAGCAGAGAGGATGGCGTAGAGGGAGGAGAAATTCTTGAGCACTCTGCACTCCTGGGGACAAGGCGTCTGTGAGTGGAGCCCCAGGCTGAGCCCCTCCTTAAGAATGCCAGGCAGCTCCCAGAGGGCATGCCAGGGACACACGCTCGCTCACACAGCAGCTCAGATGTACAGTGCCAGGGAGGAGTGTGCACCTGGCAGCGGGCTGTGTGGCCCTGAGGTTTGTGAGGAAAAGGAAGAGGTCCCCAGGCCCCTCCTGCAGCCTACCCTGGCCACCTCGATCCAGTGTTCCACCACCCGGGCCCTGTCCGGGGCCTTCATGCTCTGGTCCCCAAGGCAGGTAGTAATGACACAGTTGGCCACGTTGTTGAACTGGGCGACGGTGGCACGGATGGTAGGCGCGAGGTGCTCCTTGCCCTTCTTGTCCCGCTGGGACCAGATGGAGCCCAGGCAGTGGTAGGGCACCACTTTCTTGAATAGTTCCTAGGGAGGAGAAGTGGTGTCACTGGGCCCTGCATGGCCCACAGGCCCAAGCTGGAGCTCAGAGAGTGAGGATGTGGCTGAGCCCTGTGGGACTCTTACCTCTCCACCTGACCTCTGAGAGCACAGTGCATGGGTAAGCCAGGAAAAATGATGGTGACGGGAAGATACACATATCAGTGGCTCCTGCCTGCTCATCTCAGAAAGCATCTGCTGCCCCCTTCCTGGCTACGCAGTCCTGTCCTGTGTCTGGCAGTTTCCAGTACACAGTAAGCACTTCGTAAGTGCTGAGGCTAGATAGGCCTCCAGGGCAGAATGGAGGGGGGTGACCCAGGGGCCTAAGGGTACCTTGGTGAGCACAACTCCATCCCAAGGAGGTAAGGCCCACTACACTTTCTATCTGCTCCAAATCCTCAATTCTGTATTGTGTGTGTGTGTGTGTGTGTGTGTGTGTGTGTGTGTGTGTGTGTGTGTACGTGTGTGTCCGCGCGCGTGTGCGCGCACAGGCAAGCACACATGGGCAAGCACACATGTGCATTCTGTGGCCACCATCAAGGGGGACTCAATGCCTTGGGGTTAAGCAGTGTGCCCTAGTCACATGTTTGTTAACAGTGGAGCTGGGACTCACCCTGGGGGACACAGGCTCTGAGCCAGAAAACAGGTCTAGACAGTGGAATACAAAAGAAGTCAGCCTTGGCCCAGCCCCGAGCCACTCACAGCGTCCATCAGTGTGAACTGCTCAGCCACCAGGTCTGGAGGGAAGAGCAGGAGGTGAGGCTTCACATCCAGTCCATTCTCTGCGGCTCCAGGCAGAGGCCAGGAAGGCTCTAGTGCAGGAGTTGGCACAGGAGCGGGCTCAAGCTCTAGAGTCTGCGAGAGAGGCGGCTCCAGCTCCGGAGCCGGTGCTAGGGACGGCTCAGGCTCTAGAGGTGGCGCTGGAGCTGGTTCCGGCTCAGAACCATCTGGTGCCGCCACTGGGCTGGATGCCCGTGCTGGTGGTTCTGGGACTGGATCCGGCTCGGAGACTGGTGCTGGCTCTGGCTCCCGGGCTGATGCCGCCACCGGGCTGGATGTCAGAGGCACAGCTGGAGCTGGCTCCAGCTGTGAAGCTGGCTTCAGTGCCGACAGCACTGGCGCTGGAGACAGGGCTGCAGGAGGAAAGATGTCCAACATGGCTGCCTTGCCCAGAGCACTTCCAGAGACAGAGAACCACTGCCTGCCAGAGAAGCAAGCCCCTGTCCCCACAACAAGATGTGGGGACCAGACCACGGCGTACTGCCTGCTGGGTCCCAGGCTCATTCTTGCTGCTGGCCCAGTGCCAGCCCTGGAGCCTCTTTGCTGACCCCTCCTGCCAGGCTCTGTGTGCCCTCCCCTGGCTCCTCACCCTCAGGCTCAGCCTCGCTGGGCTCCAGGTCCTCCAGCTGGGCCAGAAGAAGGTGAGCACGACGCTCGAGGTCTGAGCCAGGCATGTTGAGCTGCACATAAGCCACCAGCTGCTTGAGGCAGGGAAAGTCCGGAGGCTGACAGAAATCCTCGGAGTATTGGTCCAGCCAGGTGCCCAGGATGGAGGAGATGGCACTGGGGACAGGCCACAGAGTCAGAGGCCCGGCCTCTCCTCCCACCCTCCCACAGCACCTCTGAGGTGTGCTTCCACCCCCAAGTCTCCTTTGGCTGTCCTAACCGGCAGGCCAGGTAACCAGACAGAGGCTGAGGGAGAATCCCTGTAGCAGAGCGCAAAGGCTCATCAATGGAACGGCAGTTCCCCGGCCTCTGTAGGGGAACAGCCCCTTCTGTCCAACTCCACTGGAACGCAAATGCAGGAAGGCTTATCCTCCTGCCTGGCATTCAAGGACCCTCAGTCAGTGGCTGGGACTACCTCAGTATCTACTCTTTGTGAGCCAGGTGTGGGTTGTGTTTTCCTCAGGCACATGGTTTGTTCTTTGAACCCCTTGGGGACCAGCTAAATGACATTACCAAGGAGTGAGGCTGAGTGCCTATCGAGATAGGCTGTGCTAGGGAAGGGGGGGTCTCATAGTGGCTGGATCTGAATGACACCCCATATGCGTGTGACACACACACACACACACACACACACACACACACACACACACACCCCTATACCTCCTCTCTGCTCCTTGAATGCTTAGTATCACCCTGAACTCTGTCTTCCTCTGGCTGCAGGAGGACCCTTAGCCCTCAGCCCACCAGCAGGAACCAGAAGTGTGGGACCTATAGTTTGCTCAGCCCTTGTTCCCCAAACCTCCCCTCTTGACCCAAAGCCCACTTACTTTTTGAGTTGGTCCTGCGGTCCACCGTCCTCACTGGAGTACGGGAGGATGCAGCCATATCTAGAGGAGGCCGTGAGGGCGTCACATCTACCGTACCTGCTTATGATGTCTAGTGTTACTGGCCGACTCCCTGATGGGAATGGAGCCCAGGGAGGCAGGGACTCTCTGCTCTTGTCACAGAGAAGTGCCTGGTAACACAGCTGCACACAGCAGATGTTTATACACTCAGACACCTCAGCAGATCTGGGCCTCGCAGTCAATTACCATGGGGCCTGCGTATATCTAGGTCAAGGTCCCCCGCCTTTCTAAGTGGGGAACTGTTGAACCCGAGACTCGGGTGAAATGGCTTCTCCACGGAAGAAGGGACAGTCATGTAAGACCCCACAGGTCTTGACAGCCCAGACGGGTGGCACTGCCAGGGACTGGGTAATTTGTTCCTGACCACAGCCTCTGAGGCGGCTTATCATCAAACTGGGGCTCACAGAGACACAAGGCATTCCCAAGACCCAGCCAAGGGGAAGGGTGTCCCTGGGTCCAGAGCTGGTGCTCACCTTTTGAAGAGCAGGTCTAGCACCTGCTGAGTGCTGGTGAAGGCTCTGTAGGTGCACAGGAAGATGGTGACGTAGGAAAGGTCACTGCCCTGGAAGGCAGGCACCAGGTGCTCCACCAGCTTCTCCAGAGTGCCGGCCTTCACTGTGCGCACTTTGCAGGTCTCATAGAGGTTCAGGGCTGACTCATTCTCACACTGCATGAACGAGGGAAAGGCAGTCAGTGGCAGGGCTGTGGTCTCAGGAAGGCTGAAGCTCAGATCATCTCCTACACACACTCAGCACAATGTGGCCAAAGCCGGGAAAAGAGGGTCTCTGATTTTCTTCTTTTCTTTTCTTTTCCTTCCTACCTTCCTACCTTCCTTCCTTTCTTTCTTTTTAGTTTTTCAAGACCAGGTTTCTCTGTGTAGCTTTGGAGCCTGTCCTGGAACTCACTCTGTAGCCCAGGCTGGCCTCGAACTCACAGAGATCCACCTGCCTCTGCCTCCTGAGTGCTGGGATTAAAGGTGTGCACCACCACCACCTGGCGTTTCTTTCTTTCTTTCTTTCTTTCTTTCTTTCTTTCTTTCTTTCTTTCTTTCTTTCTTTCTTTTTTTTCAGACAGGGTTTCTTTGTATATCTTTGGCTCTCCTGGAACTCACTATGTAGACCAGGCTGTCCTCGAACTCACACCTGCTTCTGCCTCCAGAGTACTGGGATTAAAGGCATGAGCCACCACCACCACCCAGCAAGGGCCTCAGATTTTAAAGCAAAATTTGAGGTGTGGAACCCTTCAGGGTGGTTTCTGAGGTGAGTGACAAGAGTATCTAACATACTCGGGGAGGGGGGCGGGTGTTCCAAACCGAATAGCCAATCCTAGAGGTGGAAAGACAGGCTTACTCCAGAGTCAGGGAGTTGGCCAATCAGGACCTAGAACATTGCCTGAACAAGCTCAATAACCACAGAGAAGAATCATGTTGGGATCCAACAGCAACAAAGTTCAACAGCTGTGGCAAAAGGTTTCTCTTCTGAAATATTAAGGGGCTGCTAGGTCAGGCCCAGCTTCTTAGCTCAAGGGGCCCCAGAGATGTGCTCAGAGTCAGCAAGTTACAGAGAAGTGTATACATGCTTGCTAATTTTGTCAACTTGACACAGGCTAGAATCATCTCAGAGGAGGGAACCCCAATTGAGACAATGTTTCCCTAAGACTGCTGTAGACAAGCCTGTAGAGCATTTTCTTAATTCGTGATTAATGTGGGAGGGCCCAGCCCATTGTGGATGGTGCCATCCCTGGGCTGGTGGTCCTGGGTTCTATAAGAAAGCACAGTGAGCAAGCCAGTAAGCAGCACCCCTCTGTAGCCTCTGCATCAGCTCCTGACATGAGGTTCCTGCCCTGTTGGAGTTGCTGTCCTGACTTCCTTGAGTAACAGACTATGGATGTAAAAGTGTGAGCCAAACAAACCCTCTCCTCCCCAGCTTGCTTTTGGTCATGGTGTTTCTTCATAGCAATAGTAACCCTAACTAAGACCGTGTACAGGCCTGAACTTCTATTCTCTGGGGATAAAGGGCAGCCCTACTATGTGAGAGGATTTGTAAGACTAGGAGGACTGATATCTGGAGACAGTCTTTAAACCCAGCAAAATATTCGAGTATGCATGGCCTTATGGGAAATGAGAAACAAAGTCAATGGTGTCTCCTCTCACTTGTTGTAGGCAAGTCAGCAGGGCCTTTGTGCATGGGCTGGACTTTGGGGTGGGGGAGGGAGAAAGGGAGGGAAGGAGTCTGGCAGGGTCACCCTCCAGGTCTCCTCTCTATACTCACCCCCAGCCAGCGCTGGCCCTTGGTGGCTCCCTGGTGTAGCTGAACCTTGCGCAGGGAGATGGAGTAGATGACCCCGTTGATCAGCTCCTCCCCAATCTCCTGCGTAGAGCTCTGGAAAGACAGGGCCCAGCAGCCGGGCCAGGATATCAGGGGTCTGATGCAGGGGGATGGCAGAGACAAATGGCTCCTAGACCTCCAAGGTGAGGTAAATGGAGAACCCAGGACTCCCCTTCCTATCAGGCTCCTTATGACCGAAAGGCCAGCACCTCAGGAACCTGCTCCTGCCTAGTCCTGGAACGCCCCACACCATTCTCCCTCCAAGACAGGGAGATTGAGGCAGGAGTAACTGACCCAAGTCAAACTGTCTTGTGTATATGGCAGAGCCCCCATCTCGAAGTGCCAACACGGTCACAGGTGGCACTGGCCCTCAGGAAAACCTAGTCCTCAGAGCCCAAGGCCCGGGGTCACCCACGCCCTCGTCTCTCTGTCCGTCCAGTCTGAGGCTTCTGGCTGACCCAGCAGCATCAAGCAGGCAGCATCACGGGTCTAGGGTAGGTGCAGGCCACATCTGAGGCTACTTCCTTCCCCTTCTGCTCATTCATGCTTCTGAGACCTCTTGGGCAACACAGGATTTCCCAGCTGGCTGTTCTTCCTCATGTGAGTGGGGAACAGCAATAATGCTGAGGTTCCACAAAAGCCCAAATCATGAGGCCTAATTGACAAAGGAGGGGGTCATGTGGCTGCTTCTCAGAGCCCAAAGCAGAAAGTCAATACGCTTCCCCTGACACCCCAGGATCTCTCTGACTCCCGCCATCTGGGGAAGGGCTAACCTAGGATGGAGGGTAAAGAAACCCCTCAGAGCTCAGAGAGGGGCCAGCAGGGGTGAGCCCAGCCCAGGGCTATTGCCCCCATACCCTGTAGGAAACATAAGGATCATTGTGGGGCCCAGGGGACTCCGGTCAAAGTGCTTACCTGCCCGGAGCCCCCCTGCAGACCCTCCTCTGGAGGCCAGTGTGATGTGGGCTGTACCCAAGCTCTCGTGTCCGCTACCTACCCTTACAGGGCTCTGGAAACAACTTTCGGAAGTCCACTTCCTCCCACTCTGGGCTTTGAACCAAGGGTAAAGCTGTAGCCACCACACTGGGCTCACCACTGTCTGCCTTCTCTGGAGACAAGGCCAGGCCTGTTTCCTGAAAGTCAGTCAATAACAAGAAGGCTCATGCACCCTAAGCAATCCTGGCCCACAGCCTGGGGAACTTCCCTTCAGAGAGAGACCAGTGACACTCTGTCATCAGCTCACCCCTGGCCTGAATCTAGAAAGTCTTTCAGAAGAGATAAAGGAGACCATGGCCCTGGACCACCCTTTGCCTCCTCAGAGGCTCTTGGAAGTCAAGGCTGGAAGAGCCTTCCTTTCCCAAGGAGTCTGACCACATCTGGCGTCAGTGTTGCAAACACCCACGTGGTCAGCAGCAGGGAGTCAGGGTCTCACACGCGAACCTCCCTCTCCCACCACACAACACTGCATTTCAGCCCGAGGTGCCCAGTACAGTGCCGGTTTGCAACAGGTTTTCACTGGTGCTCAATGGACAGAAATGCGCCCTGCCTGGCCAGGCAGACCCACAGGAGGAGCTGGATGCGAGCAGGGCAGCAGCCATTCCTGAGCAGGGCTCAAAAGCAAGCCCTTTCTCAGCCCTGGGCTTCGGCTGACAGCCCAGCAGCTGGCCTGGGCCCTGTGGGAATGTCATGTGATCCCTGCACCCTTCCCCCACCTGAGGGGGGCATTCGGCCAGCTTGTGGGGGGGTGCCAACAGGCACTGAGAGCCATACATGCCTTACTCTGGGGAGTCGACACTCGGTCGCACAGTACTCCATTTCCTTCCAGCAACCACAGCAGAAACGAACCAGACCACCCTACGATGCCGAGTGTGGGCACCTTTGCACCAGATACCCAGAGAGGACGGAGATGCCCTAGGCCTAGTTAGAAAGCAGCAGAGAAGAGCCCCTCTCCCCAGCCTAAAGATCTGCCCTCAGATCCCTCTGAGGCTGGAAGGGCAGGGACCATGTAACCTAAGGCCACCTTGGGCTACCTTTGTAGCACACAGCCCATGTGGGCAGTACCATGCTCCCAGGAAAACTCAAGCAGACCAGGGAGAAGAGG
Organism: Peromyscus eremicus; assembly: GCF_949786415.1. Taxonomy (NCBI): domain Eukaryota; kingdom Metazoa; phylum Chordata; class Mammalia; order Rodentia; family Cricetidae; genus Peromyscus; species Peromyscus eremicus. The sequence goes on along the minus strand of NC_081419.1, from coordinate 2,449,635 downwards.
GGGTAAGCTGGCCTAGTGAACAGCTGAAACAGCAGAAGTGTCTGCCTGCCCGCCTGCCTGGGGCAAGCATCCAGGAGCCTCTGAGCTCCAAGGGAAGAATGCCACATGGTTGGCTGTGTCCTTAGGGAGGATCATCCCTCCCTCCAGCATGTATGTGCAAGGCCCCCAGGGCTCTGGGATGAAGTTGGCAGCTGTGACTCACACACTTGGGCTAGTCACTTGGGGGTGACAGTGTCCCTGGGGGTCCTGTGGGCAACTCCTTCCCTCATCTCTGTCTCTTGAACATAGCCCAGAGCTCCCAGAATGGGGACAGACAACATGGCCTGGGTGGTATCACCTGGTTAATGTTCTCAGGGTAGCAGGCCAGCAGGATGTGTGCTCCCAACTAAAAGAGAGAGAGAGCTGCAGGCCAAGCCCACAACAGTAAGTAGCAAGGGGCCCATGGAGACTCCAGGCCTGTCATCTCTCCCTGAAGAGCACTGGGGGTCAGGGTGGGGTGGGGTGGGGAGGGGGGTGGAGTGTCCAGTCAAACACTGGCTGCTTCTGCTTCAGGAGGCCTTGGCAGACATGATAGATTTCAGAGCACAGGATCACAGCTTCTCTCTATATGTGCAGAGGCTCAGCCTACTTGGTGGCGCAGGGTGACTCTAAACCTTTAGGGTGCTTTCCAAACCCGCCTGTACTACTGCCCGGGGCCACCGAGTCACGAGGTCACCCCAGGGCTCTAGCAGGCCCCTTGCAGGCCCCCTACAGTTCTGGACACACTGAGCCCACAGGACCAGACGCATGTACTGTATCTTAGGAAGGGTCTCAAGCCCCAGCTTGGCTCAGTGAGCTAGCCATGGGCTGGGAGAGCAGCAACAGCTGACAGGGGACAGGGGACAGGGGACAGGGGACAGGGTAGGGCTGCAGAGGAGTAAGAGCAGCAGACAATACCTAGTACACCATACGAGCTGGTGACCTATGAGAGCCACACTTGTCAGAGGCCCACCTGGGACTTCTGGACCCAGATGGCAGCTCACGCAGAGTCCTGGACCTTGAATGGAGCTTCCGGAAGAGGGAGGGAGCAGTCTGCATACTAGCTGGCAATCTCAGGATGTCCTCTCCACGGTGGGAGAGCACACTTCCCGTTTTAGAGGTAGAAACCAGGGCCCAGGAGAGGAGCCAAACTGTGTCCAGGACTCAAGCCCAGGCCTGGTTCAGCTCTGAGACCATAAGCCTCCCATCCCAGGTGGGATGTCCAGCACTGGGTGGACAGCCTAGACGCTAAGCCCTCATAGCATCCCTAGGTAATCCCCAAGCCCACAGCCTACAGAGGCGGCCTCAGCTGGGGACTACCCAAGGTGCCTGATTGCCGTGGCAGCAAGGGAGCACCAAGACCTCAGAAAGTCAAGTCTTGGGCTCAGCCTGTGCAGAGCTCTCACAGAGTCAGATTCGGGTCCCCAGGAACCCTCCCTGTCAGCCCGAGTCCAGCTTTTGGCTAAGTTAACATTTCAGGAAGGAAAACTGAGCTCAACCAGGGGAGGGGAGACCCATTCCTTCAGCCCAGTAAACCCATAGCTTTGTCCACCTGGTCCTGCTGTCCACTTGCAACCGGCTCTTATCACAAAATGGCCACTGTTGGCCAGGCCTGGGAGGGGGCATGGCCTGGTCCTCCCAAGGCATAAAGGTTCAGACCCACACCACTGACCATGACCATGCCACCCAGGTTACTCGGGCACTTCTTGTACCAGGTCCTTTGTACACTTCGTGCGTGTGACTCTCCCAGTACGCTGCCTGGCGGATGAGGGAACAGCCAGGTAGGGAGGGACAGGCAGAGGCCTACTCAGGTAGAGTCAGGAATCAGCAGCCAGGACAAGGATTTGATCCCTGGCCTGGAGGGACACACCCAGAGCTGGCTGCTGCTTCTACCAGAGGCACACCGCCAGGGCAGGGTCCAGCCTTGGTCACACAGATGCAGGGCAGGGGCTGGAGACAGAAATGAATTCCTCAGGCTACACAGCAAGTGGGAAGAGAGCCAGCCAGCCAGTGGTTTCACCCCTGCACCTCTGAGCAAAGGCTGAAGGACATGTCCTGGGGAAAGTGCCTGTGATGTCCCAGGAGCCCGGACAGTCAGGAGGCTTGGGCTTTGTCACCAGGTCAGAAAAACTAGCTATGGCCACGGCCGGGCTCTGTGGACTGCACTTGTCAGGATGTCGGTCTCCACTTGGTCCACTCCAGAACCCAAAGAGTAACTAGCATCATGCCCATTTTACAGATGAAGAAAACCCTGGGGCTCAGAGGAGCCATGCTGGCATTCCAGCACAGCTGCCTTCCCCACGGAGCTCAGGCTCTGCATCTCTGGGTTCCAAAGGAAAGAACACCTGCAGGGTGACTGCAGGCCACCAGCTGCAGGCAAAGGCATCCAAGGTAGGGGACAGTGCCAACAGATACCCATGGCCCAGTAGTTCTGGTCCCTGTGCCCTGCTCTGTGAGCGGCCCTCAGGCCGTCCTTTCTCCAGAGAACTGAATTTGCTTGGGGCCTCAGTTCTTAATATTAGAAAGCAACCAATCTCAATCTCTCACTCTCACTGGGCTGGGGAGGCTGGGTCACTTGGGGTGTATGCCTGATAACATAGCACTTGTGAGTGCATCAGAAGTCCAATGCCAGGGCAGGTGCCAAACTAAGACCTTCAGAGTGCAGTCTTCTGGAACCCCCTCCACAACCCACAGGCCTGACAACTGTCTGGCCGCCTCACGGAGAGTCAGCCCCTGTTCTTGCTCTGCTAGCAATCAGGTTCCTCCCACTCCAGAGCCGCCCTGAGGCTCCCAGGAAATGGGCCAGCAGGTCTCTCTCAATGTCCCGGACTGGAGACAAAGGACCAGTACCAGCCTGGCCTGGGCCTCCTCATCCTCTTCTACTGTGACTCTAAGTAAAGCAACGGAGGGACAAGGGGGTTCTGGGGGCCTAGCAGTGACGGCCAGTCCCTTCATGAATATAACAGGCCCTAAAGTTCCTGGAGGCTGCCCTTTCAGAGTTAGCCAGGAAGTCCCTCTGAAAGATTATCTTGTACACACATGTACACACGTGTACACACACACACACACACACACACACACACACACACACACACACCTATGTCTCTGGGCCTTCAGTGTCAAGGGAACAAAAGAGCCCTGGGGTAAGCTAAGAGCTGCACACTGTGTGATCAAGAGACCAGACAGCCCAGAGGGAGAAGTCCTCGCTTCACTGTGTCTAACCCACACAGCCTTCAGGCTTCACAGGCTAGCTGCCAAAGTGAGAAGCCAGCCTGGCCTCTGCCTCTGCAGCTCACCAGCTTATTGACTCTGTGCAATCTAATTAGTTGTTTCATCTGTCAAATGGGCTATTAATAGCCCTGACCACCCCCCAAGGACAAAATACATGCAAATTATTTAGCCCAGGCCCTTCCACCAAGCCCCAGGCTGCTAACTATTATGCGAAGCTCCTGGTCCCACTGTCCCCAGGGTCTCCAAATGTGAGGCACTTTCACCTTCCCCTAGACTCTAAATAAGCCTTCCCATCTCACCTGACCAGGGCCAAGCCCCACCCCCAGCTTCTGCTGCCTTCCACTGTCCGCTAGCTGTCTCTGCCTTGTCCTGCTTCCAGCTTTTACAGGCAGCAGGCACCCCACCCACAAACCTCAGGCAACCCAGCTTGTGCTCAAGTCCTGTCTGTGACCCTTCCTGACAGCGTATTTATCTAGGTCAAGGACTTCACCTCGCTGTCCTCCAGCCTCTTAGCAGATAGCGCTGGCATCTCAACGGGAGGCCTGGGTAAGCCAGGAAGAACCCGGTACTGGTGCCTGCTGCCGGTAAATGCTACAGATCGGCAAATCACTCTCGCCAGGTTAAAGCTGAAACCTGCCTGTCACAGAAGCATAGACCTCATGACCTCCAAAAAGCACAGACTGGGGCAGGTCAAGCTAGGTCAGTGGTGGCTTGACTTAGAGTTGAGATGACAGGCAGATGCCCAGATGTATGAGGACATCTAGCAACCCCAGGGCTGGTGGAAACAATGATGGAAGAGGAAAGACAGAGGCTGATGTTTTCCAGAGAACGCAGGGACCTCAAGCAGGGTCAGCTTCACTTCTGGACCTGGGACTGCCACCAGGAAATCAGCCCCAGGATGGGGATGGGAGGGAATTATTGGCAAAACAGACAGGGACTTCCCTGCCCCCTCCCCCAGACAAATGCTAAATGGTCATTGTGTTCAGTTTCCGGCCGCGGGCTCCTCTCCTGCCGGGACCCTGGTTTTCCTGCCCCAGCCAGAAGCTTCCCTTCTGATTTCTAAACAGTGTGGAGGCTGCAGGACCGACAGCACAGAGGCCTGGAGGGGAGGGCCCAGGAGGCAGCTACAGCAGCAACCTGTGCAGGGCACAACCTTCCGCCCTGCCACTCCAAGCGCGTCTCAGGGGTGTAGACGGACAGAGCCAGAGAGAAGCCTGAGCCCCCTCCCCCCATGAGTGATCAGGCCAGACCCTTCCAGCACACAAAGCCGGAGGCTCTGCCAGACATAATGAAAGCCAGCTGAGCGCAGGGCTGGTGGCAGGCCGCCCACCACCATGCTCCCTGGAGTCCCTCCCCAGCCGCCATGAGGATGAGACCACTGGGTGAATGAGATGCCTGCCTTGGACACCTGCCAAGCTTGGGAGGCCTCCCAGGCCTGGGGGTTCCCTGACCAAAAGTTCCCAAGTTGGGCATAGAAAGTATGCTTTGTTCAGGCCTTCTCTAGGCAGAGCAGGATTAGGGACTGCCTCAGGATTCCACTACCTCCGGGGCACGGTGGCAGGTGCACACTAAGGTGGGAGGCAGAGGCCCTGCCCAGGACGCACTGAAACAAGCTCCTACCCTCACCTATTACTCCCACCTCTGCCATACCTAAAGGCAAATGGGCTCCCTTCTCTGAATCTATCCAAACTCTTACAAAGTCAGGGTGCTGGCACATTTTCTAATCAGGCAGAAATGAATCACAGGTCACAGTGAAGGCCTGTCCTCTCACTGCCTGGACACCTGGTTCCACAAGTTGGAGATCAGTCTCCATCCCCACCCCTCTTCCTTCCATTGCCCCCCTCTGAGCAGCCTTGATGTTCCCGGATCATCAGACCTATGTCTGACTCAGTGATGGCTATCCAGAGGCCCCAGAGGTCCCACTCACCTCTGGGGAGTCTAGGACTGTGCCAACTAGTGCTGGTCCCACTGTATTTTGTGTCCTCCTCGTGTCTGCAAGCCCCATTAACAGGGGTGTGAAAGGAGGCCAGGCCCTTGTGGTTAGAGCATTCACGCACCACGGATGTAAACAGTGACAGCGCCGCAAGGCTTAAAGGTCTGCCTGATTGCAGAGATTGGGGCTGTCACACTTGGGATGGGTGGGATCAGGCACCGGGATAAATTGAGGGGGACACGGAAATCCAGCTCAGGGTGTGCTGTAAGTTGTGGTGCCCAACTCGTGCAGCAGGAAGATTTCTGCGAAAGGAACCCCACCCCCACCCCTACCCCCCGCTCACCCACCTCCAGGCGCGGCAGATCCGGGTCTAGCTGAGTGAAGCTGTGCAACACCACGGGACAGCTGTCCGGGACGCCCACCTCCAGGCGTACGGCATCCCACACGCTGCGGCTGCGTCGGGAGCCGGGAAACAACGGCTCGGCGCCCCCTACGGGCCCGGCCGTCTCGGCCCACATGCGCTGCACCATGGACGGCTCACGGCGGCGTGGGCGGCCGGTGGGCCGCGAGACCCGGGGCGGCGCGGGCGCGGGGCCGGCCCAGCGCGGCTCGGCGCTGCCTGCCGCTTTGCACCCGCTGCCCGCTGCCCGGCCCCGCTGATGTCAGCTGGGGGCGGGGTCCGAGGAAGGGGCGTGGTCTCCGAGGGGCGTGTCATCACGAGCCTCCTCTAAGTTGTAGGCCAGCTGGGTGGATACGGTAAGCACGTGCAGTCAAAGTGTTGTGTGGGCGTGCCAGAACTGGAATTCCCAAGAATTTCAGTTACCACACCCCCTAGCTCTACTGTAGCCTCAGTTTCTTCAACTGGAAAGTATGGGTAATGAAAATGACTTCCTGCAAGAGTATGACTGAGAGGATGTCATGAGGTCACTGGCTATGTGCTCATATACCAGAGCACGGGGAAGGGTAACCCTGAGTATTGGGCTGAGTGGCCGGGAGGGGGCTGGCGTCCAGCACAAGCCCCACTGGGAGAGGAGACGGCTTTCAGCCTCACCACCAACCACCACAGCCATGCACAAACTAGATGGGACCTACTGTATAAAAGAAATTGCTACCTCTGGGTGAGGTTGTATACGTTTTGTTTTGTTTTGTTTTTCCAAGACAGAGTCTCTGTGTAGCCCTGGCTGTCCTGGAACTCGCAGAGATCCACCTGCTTCTAACTCCTGAGTGCTGGAAGTAAAAGCGTGGACCACCACACCCGTCTGAGGATGCATGCTTTTAAAAGGCTTGTTTATTTTATGTGTATGATCATTTTTCATGCATGTGTGTACACTGCAGGAGTGCCTGGTGCCTGAGTGGAACAAGAGAGGGGGCACTGTGAGCCTTGTGGGTGCTGGTAACTGAACCCAGGTCCCCAGGAAGAACAGTAAGCGCTCTTAACTCCTGAGCCATCTCTCCAGCCCCAAGGCTTAAATTTTCTCTGAATTTTCAAATTGTCCTAAAGTATTTTTATGAGCAGGCTCCAGTGATAAATATGGTTTAAGAAAAAGATAGGCAGGTTTGGCTTGAGGGAGAGATCCCCTAAGGCTGCTCAGAAGCCTCAGGGGCCCTGCCTTGCCTCCAGGGAAGGCCAACTGCCCCGGTGTATCACAGGAGGGCAATGGCTTCCACACTTCCTGTGGGCTTCTCCCAAACCCCAATGCTGCCCAAGGACCCAGCACCAGTTGAGCTTTGTTCCTGTTCCTGCTCTCTTCTGTTGTGATCTCTCTCACTGTTTTTTTTGAGACAGGGTTTCTCTATGTAGCCTGCCTCCTGAGTGCTAGCATTAAAGGCATGAGCCATCCACTGCCTGGCTTATCTTTTTCTAAGGGCAGCTTCTCTCTGATACTTACTTCTGAGGCACCACCCCTCCAGCCTCAGGGGGTTAATCACACTGCAGCCTCATGTGGCAGATGGACTGCCTTCTGTCTCACTAATTACTCGGGATGGACACTGGCCTAGCAGTGGAGGTCCCATTCATCTACTGAGCCCTCTTGGTTGGCGCTCACCTGTTTTACCAAGTTCCTTTCCTGTCTTGTTCTGCATCTTTCCTCTTGGAAAGCCTGTTCATGGATACCACGCATGTAGATACAGATATACAGACATACACATGTATAGGCAGACACACAGAGACAAAGCCACACAGACAGACAGACAGATGCACAGAAACCCCTAGGGCCCATGGTCCAACAGCTCAACACCTTTCTTTTTTTTTTTTTTTTTTTTTTTTTTTTTGGTTTTTCGAGACAGGGTTTCTCTGTGTAGCTTTGCGCCTTTCCTGGGACTCACTTGGTAGCCCAGGCTGGCCTCGAACTCACAGAGATCCGCCTGGCTCTGCCTCCCAAGTGCTGGGATTAAAGGCGTGCGCCTCCACCGCCCGGCTCAACCCCTTTCTTACCCTGACCTCCTCTCACCTATGTAAGTGTCCTCATGTCCTTTGTGAAGAGAAGAAAGTTGGCAGACAGCACACTCTGCCTGGTGCCCTAGACCCTGCATCCTCACCCTTAGCATCCTCGGCACCGGCTGTGACTTTCTAGATGCTTCCCAGCAAGCAAAGCCCTCCCCAGGGCCTCATAAGCTTTCCCTCATGATCAGCCCCAAGCTACAGGGCAGGCCTAGAAGAGGGGATAAGGACAGCATGTGACGTGAGACTAGAGAACACAACACACAAGGTGAGCAACCCCTACCTAAACCTAACCGTCACTTGGGGGAACAGGGGTCAGAAGGACACCCTGGACAGACCACCAGCCTACAACCTATGGAAATACAGCCTGTAGGGACAGGTAGACGGGCTTTTGTTTTTCCGACAAATCTGAGGGTTGGGGTACACAAAAAGAAAGGAGGCCAGCTCTGCGAACAAAGCGGCTGTGAAGTACCTAAGGCTCCCTCTTCCTTGAGGGCGATGTACTCTAAGACGCCCAGCAGGATCCTTACATAAGGACAGCAGTGAACTGTTTGAGACCACAATGGTTGTGCAGTGACCCAGACAGCCAAGTGGCTGACTGACAGACTATCTAGTGTGGCTACAGTGGGCAAAGGGGTGTTTCTCATTGGGGTTGGGGTGTGGAGATGAAAGGCTCAACTTCATTATGGTACTCAGAGCACCAAGAGATTTAATTTTATTTCTAGAATTGTCCACTTAATATTTTCAGAGCAGGGTTGATCTCAGGTAGCTGAAGGCTAGTGGATATTGATGGCATTGGACACTGTTTCTTCTTTTTCTTTTTCTTGGGGTTTGGGGAGGAGGCTATAAGACAGCCCTGGCTGGCCTGGAACTCACAGAGATCCCCCTGCCTCTGCCTCCGAGTGCTGGGATTAAAGGCGTGCCAACACACCTGGCTGACATGGACATCATTTCTTAGCTGCCACTATGCTGTGGTGGGTTACCATATGAGTTGTATGGCTGGATCCATGTACCTGGGATTCGTGGGTGAACTGATCTTGTTAAAGCTTTATGCCTTTTTCCCTACCCTGGGTCTCTTTGGGATTTTCCATAGTAACAGTTAAAAGAACAAAAGGAGCGTGGGTGGAGAATCACCCTCTAAGGCTCCTGGGGCTCCCAGCAGCCACTGAGGGAAGGCCACAAGCTTTAGACCTGGTGATAGTGACCCTGGGCTAGGTTTGAGCCATTTCCTACATGCTTCATTCTGCCCAGTCACTTACACAATCCTTACAGTAGAACAGGATGGAGATCCTGCTTTGGACCCAGGCAGTGGGCACCTGAGAAACTGAGTCCCGATGCCCACATGTTCATGAGAAAGGCTGGGGCAGCCCCAGTGGCCCTGGTGAGTCTTAACACTTGGGGTATTAGAGAACACTGCTCTCCTCTGAAAGTGAGGCTTATGTGGAACTGGTATCTCTCCCCCTTCCTCACCCTGCTCCCAGTCTTCCTGGAAATGCATCTGCCCCCGCTGGGGGCACAAAAAGCCCCTCGAGAACAATGCTGACCTTCCACTGTCGGATGTTCCTCAGAGAGAAAGGCTTTGAACTGACAGAGACTAGGAGCAAGCCAAGTGTGGCTCACATGTGTATTTTGTTTGGACTGCAAAGTGTTTTTATAGTTTTGAGCCAACAGTAAAAGGTCAGGTGATTTCACATAAAAATCCAAATTTCAGGCTTCTCCTGTAACTCTGGGTGACCCACCCAGACCAGCTGTGATCAGAGGTTCAGCAGGAGCTGAGCAGCACCTGTGGCCTTAACCAGGCATGCACTCTGAGCTTGCCACAGGCCCCTGGACACCATCCCTGGTTTATGAGAAAGGTGTGTCCAGGCCAAATTGTTGTGGTCTCTTTTCTCCCTGCCCCCACACCATCCCTGATTCCCTGACAAATGAGCCTCTCCAAGTTCCCATCTGCACAACTGCTTAGGGTCCCCAACATTGGTGAGCATGTCACTAGTGCCTTTCAGCACCTAGGCTGCCTCTGCACTCGCTCCCAGGGGCGCAGGGCCGTGACTGCTGAGCAGCAGACAGGCCAAAGCCGGACTGGACACCAGACAATGTCAGGGCAACCGCAGACATGAACCAACACTTCTTCACACCTGGACTGGGCCACAGCCAGTGAGGACAGCAGCCAGGCTGGGCCCTGGTAGAAATCCTTTTGTCTCTTCTCTAGGCACAGTGACACATGCCTGTAATCCCAGCACTGGGGAGGCGGAGGCCAGAAAACTGGCTTTGGGACCAGCCTAGGCTAGAGAGCGAGACCTTGCCTCAAAACAACAGAAAACTTCACCCCTGGCTGGCAGGTAAAAACCTGCCCGCCCATCTCTTGTTCTACATTAGAGTCCATGGAGGAAGGACACAGCTAGGGTGTGGCCAGGCCCAGGTCCTCTGTCATTTCCCGACTAGACTAGAGCATCATCATTCCTGGCCTGCCTGGGTTCTGGGGTGGCCCTGTGTGGGTGTGTGAGCACACACCTTGGCGGGAGGTGACGCACCTGGGCCAGAGTGGGTGCAGCTAGCACAGGGGGACAGGACTGCCTCTATCCTGTGCCCTCTGTAACCTCCAGGGGCCTCCCCACACATTGAGGTGGGAACTTCAGTATCTACCTCCACAGGAGGTCACACTGGATGGAAGGATGTGACATCGTTCCTATACATCTCTGATCTCACGCGGAGTTACCGCTCAAGGAAATCCGGAACAAGGCCAGCCTGACGTTCAGTGGGTGTAGGGCTTGCTGCCAGACAGTGCAAACATGATCATCTGAGTGTGATCCCTGGAATCCACTCAGAGTCTGAAGGAGAGCCCAACTCCAGCAAGCTGTCCCCTCACCTCTACACATGCACTGTGGTATGCGGCCCACACACATCACACACACGTGCATACACAATAATAATTAATAAGGGCGACTGAAGAGACGGTTCAATTGTTACACTCTGGCAGAGGACCCGAGTTCAGTTCTCTGTATCCACAACCAGCTGAAACTCTGACTACAGGGAATCACTACTGTGATGTCAAATGGACATACCCACATGCAGACACACACATCTAACTATAATTAAAAATAATAAAAAAAATTGTTTGTGCACACATGCACACACACACACACACACACACACACACACACACACACACACACACAACAAATGTTAAAAAAAAAAAAAAAAGTTCACCAAACCTGGGGCAATGGAAATGGCCCACGTAAGGACACATGAGTTCTGAATCAGTTCACTGGGTCTCACTGGGCCCTGGAAGTGGGGGCTCTAGACTGTGGTTCTCTGTCCCAACAATTCAATACCAATTTGGGAGCACTCAGAGTAGCAAAGAGCAGTCTGCTTGGTACCATGAGGAGTGTTATTCTTGGAGCAAGAACCAAGGCCACCCTGATGACTGCCCCCAGTCACAAAATGCCCACTGCAGACCACCCCTGAGGAGTCATCAACACTAACGCTGCATGTGCCACCTGAGGTAGATGGAGGCAGAGGAGAGAGCTAGGGGGGACATAAACACGCAGAAATGGAGTCGAGACTCAAAGCTGAGCCCCAAACAGAGAGCTGGAGAGAGGAACAGTCAGAGGGAAGACCGAGGGATAAGCTGCCGGGCCCTCTGTGTGAGCTGCTTGGAGCAGCCAGGGGAGCCACTGAGCACGTATGGCAGATGAAGGCTCCAACAGTCCCATGTGTCCCACAGCCGCATCGGTCCCCAAGCCTGGTAATCAGGAGGCAGTGACGTCCGTCCCACAGCAGAGAAGTGCCCATCACAGTCCAGAGAGGCCCTGCCATCAGACACCCACTCTCTCCCCTTCCCTGGAGGGTGGTCAGCAGGCGGCCAGCCCGCCCTCCTCTTACACACTCAGCCAAGTGCCAAGTGGGAAGTGTCCTGAGGAACTGGAACCAGCTTCGAGCCCCACTCCTGCTCTAGGTCTTGAGTCACCTCTCTGAGTCTCAGTTTTTCTCCCAGAAAACGGAGACACTAAACAGTGGCACCGACAGACCAGCCGGCGTTCAGAGTCCCAGGAGCACAGACGGTGAGACACCAAAGCCCATGTAATCCAAGAAGCATCATCCCATACAAGCTGCCGGGACAGGTCCCAGACATGCCGTCTGCTGTGGCCGGGGACAGGTGGCCAGCCAGAGCTCACACAGGTACCATGGCACAGCACCCCCTCTGTGCTGACACTGGGTAAGGAGACAGAGCCTCCCTGTGCTTCTTACCAAACTCCTTCAACCAGTTCTGACAAGGAGAGTAAGGAGCCCTGAGGTGCCATCTCCCCACAGCCCGCCCAGGCCTTGGCTGTGACCTGACAGCCTTTCCCAAACACTCACCTCGGTAGTGGGTGCCAGCAGGGGTGCCGGCCAAGGTGTCGGAGTGGGAGTGCGGAGAGTGGTGTGGCGGGCAACAGCCCACCGCCTGGCAGTCACCACTGAGACACAGGCAAAGAACACTGAGCTCTTCTTCCCCCTGAGCACAGTAGGCCTGGCATGGACCCGGTCTGCTTCCCGGGCCATGGTAGGGTGGGAACCCAGTGGAGGAGTGGGCTCTTTGGCAGGCTTCCGGATAGTGTGCCTGCTGCCTGCCTGCCCCAATGGAGCTGAGCACCATGAGTGCCAAGGCCTGCTGTCACCTGCATGGCTGTCATACCTGCTGTGACGGGCAGGGCCAGGAATTCCCGCTTGTACCAGGCCACAGGGCAAGCAAGGATGAGTGGCCAAGGCTCTGTTCTGATCTGGCCCAGTAGCTCTAGCCTGAACCTACACCCCTTAGGTGGACCCAGATCTCTCCTCCAACCCCCCTCCCCCAAGACCTCATTCCTACTGATCTCCCTTGGGGGCCTGGAAGTCTCTGCACTGGGATCAAATCAGCCCTGTCAGGAGGAGCAGAGTCACCAAGTAAGCACAGCCAGGTCTATGGGAGGCAGCATGGAAGCCATGCTTACTCACTCAGAACTGAAGCCCACAGACAAGTGTGGTGCAGGTGTGTGTGTGCCTGTAGGCCCTGCAGGAGGCAGCACCAAGCAGAAGCAGGAACCAAGGCTTCGCACACACCGGAGAACGAGGTGGGGCATCCCGTCAGGAAAGGGGCAGCAGCGAAGTTGGTGTGTTAGGCTTCGACAGTGCTCACCACCCTCTCCCTGGTTTTACCGCAAACACTAGGAACCACTGAACAAGCTCCACACACCCATCTGACACACACAGGAACTGGGGCCCAGGGAAGAGACTTGCCCAAGGTCTCGCTGGCTCCCATCTGCCAAGCCCACAGGCTGCTTCCATCTGCATCCACAGACCTGACCCAAGGCCTACCAATATCAGGATGAAGGCCAGGCGGAGGTCAGGCTGCATCCTCACCCTCCTGGGACCCTGGCTGGGCACCCAGCACTTTCAGAGACAGGAAGCGAGGAGGGTGGTGGCCAGTGAACCTACAGCTTCCCCAGAGGCACGTCTATCCCCAGCATCCAGGATGAGCCCCACCAACACCATAGCTCTGCCCTTTGAGCAATTCACATCCTCTTCCAGTGGCCCTGGTGTGCAGGGTGACTGACTGGCCAGAGGCTCAAGGACTTGGGGAGGGGTTGTCAAGCCTTGGTTCCTGTCCCTGCAGGACTTGCAGGGACACACCTGTTTCTGGGCTTCAGTTTCCTCCTCTGTGATTGGAAGAAGGCAAGACATATACAGAGACTTTCAAACTTGAATCCAACCTCTTGCTGCCCCCTCTCACCCCACCCCAGCCTCACACAAGATCTTCACCCTAAACTCACCCAGAGGGCTCTTTCATGAAGAAAGGATTTCAGGGACCTTGGAGAGAGTGAGGGGGCAGGTCAGACTGAGCAGGCATGTAAGAACCAAAGCCAAAGGGTGCAGGGGCCCCGCAGCTGACATGCTCATGCCTCCTTTACTCATTCACATGTCTCCACTAAAATCCTTCTACTAGTTGGTTTCTGTCCCACCCAGCAGAGGCTCCCAAGTCCGCATCTGCCTGGACATGCTCTGCGTGGGGCCTCAGCCACCTCCTCCCCACGTCCTCAGCAGCCCACCACTCAGAGCAGGCTTCTTAGACCACTGTGACACACCACCAATCCCAGCTGCCTCCACGCTGTGTGCCAGGCACACTTCCTGCTCCTTGTCACTGTCCCCTGGGAAGCCAGGGGTCAGCTCTGGCTTCTGGCAAATTCTGACACTCATCCCTGACCTTTGAGAAACAGCAGTGCCCATAGGTTGTAAATCAGCCAGCTGGGACCCTGAGCCCATGACTTAGCATCTTTGGGCCTCATTTTCTCATACGTAAAATGGGCCCATATCACAGGTACTGCAAACCTACTGTGTTAGGCTCTCGGCAGCTCCTCACTCTCCCAGGATACCCGTGCCATCTGCTTTGCCACACACACCGGTGGCCCTGGTAAATGCCACAAGAACTTGGTAGGGACCGGCTTGGAGCATTAAGCTCTCAGTGTAAGATGCACTAATTCTCCCGGGGATGCTGTGGCATTGGACACGAGAGAGCAGATAGGAGTGGACAATGCCTGGACAACCCCAGTACCATGGCTGGGCTCCACTCTGCAGAGGGAGCTCCAGATGAGAGTCTGGGGTCTGTCTAGCACTCAGTATGGCCTTGTAACTGGGCCTCCAGCAGTAACTCTGAACTTTTCACTTGAAGAGTGGGTGTCTCCAGGAAAACCTGTTCCCTGGGAGAGAGCAGCTGAGGGGGGAAGCGGACTGACTCCCCCAGGCTCTGGTCCTCTTCTTCTGGAGTTCCCAGCACGGCTCTTGCTCCATGCCTCTCCCCTCCCCTTTGCTTGGTTGTCCTCCATGTTGGCCTCTCTCTCTCCTGTACTGCCCACCTAGCCGCTGGCCTTGCTGGTACAGGTTCACCAGCAAGACAGGAGTTTCCTATGATGTGAACCTGCTCAGGGTTCACCGAGGCCTGTGGAAGAAGTGGGAAGGGGACAGGAGAACAAAGGTATTGTGCTGGTGCCTTTGACGGACAAGCATTTATACGGACTTCCTGACTACGAGGCCTGTGCAAGATACAATGCCTGCCTCTGATGCACACTTCATACTGCCCAACCCCTCCGTCCCTCCCAGCATCCCAGGCCTAGTACCCCCATCTCCCAACCCTGTGGGAACCTCTAGCTTGAGCTGCAGGGCTTGATCCTGGGGCTATTCCTATTCTCCCAGGGCAGGGCTGCCTGGGGCAGCAGCTCTGGGCTAGCTGAGAGGGCTGGAGGGTCTGAGTCACAGCCAGGTTAAAGAACAGGACCAGAAGGACCAGCTGCCACTCCTGAAGCTGGGGTTCCAGGAGGAGGGACCGGAGGGAGGGAGGAGCCAGCAGGCCCCCTGCCCCTCCTCCCATCCACATGCTCCCAGCCCCGCCCTTCCACAGGCTGGCCTGGGAGAGCAGGCCCTTTGTTCCAGGCCCTCAGGAACCACGTGACACTTCGCTGTCACTGTCACTGCCTGGAACGAGGATGGATGGCCACAGGAGCTCCCAGAGCCACATGAGTGAGCTCTGGGGGCTGTGAGGACAGGCAGTGCCCCCTTAGCCCCTGCCACAGGGACAGCGCACCACCCCTGCCTGCACGTGCAGGCAGCTCATGCCCACTCTCCAGGGACAGCTGTGTCATCTGCTTTGTTCTGCACACCAGTGGCCCTGGACGAGGTACACGACCACTCACATAAGCCTGTGGTGTCGCTTGGCCCAAGTGCTACCATTTTCTGGGGATGCTACCGCGTGCGGGGGTGGGGGGGTGGGGGGTGTCTTCCTACCCTTCACAGTTGGGGGCAGGCCCTGAAGGGTGACAGCCCATTGTTTATAAACAGATAGTGGCTGTCGCTAGGAGCTGTGACTCAGCTGAGTGGTGACTCCTCCAAAAGCTGTTTACTCGGTACAACATCCTGTCCAGGAGGCTGACTGGGGCCCTGGCTCTGCTCCTCTTCTTTCCTGCTGCCCACGGACCTGACACTCGGGGTCCTGCGGGGGAAGGTGGGGACAGCTCCTCCACCCCCCACAACCACCTCCATCACACACACCAGGAACTGGGCCCATCAACAAGTCACTCAGCACATGTTCCTATGGTTCACGCTGCACTGGTTTTGCTGAGACCAGGGAGAGTATAGGCCTTGGGTTGTACCTATACCCCTCAGCGCTGACCCAAAGGCCCTGAGACAGTGGCACTACCAACATCCGCACCCTGCAGCCCAAACACAATGTTTACCCCAAGAGGTTTTGGAGATGGGGGTAGATCTGAAGGCCCGGTCCCCTGTCAGGCCCTGCCTTTAGCACTTCTCAGTGAACACAAAACATTTCCTACCCAGCCTGGGCCCAACTTGAACCCCAGTCATTATCTCCACTGGAAAGCTGGGAACAGGGAAGCCCTAAGAGGGCAAACAATCTACCTGAGGTCACACAGCATATCAGTACTAAGTCCCAGGGGAGCTCAGACCCACTCAGTTCCCAGGACTGCCCACTACTCTGAATCAAGTTAAAGATCACAAAATAGTTCTGCCTGGTGGCCACGACAGGTGTAAGGCTGCAGGTCTGTGTCACTGGGAGGGTGGACTGTTATGTGGATGAGGCCTGGGTTGGGATTCTAACTTCCATTAGCCCTAACCTGATTGGTGCCTAGCCCGGAGTCACAACTGTTAGGTCCAAAGGAGAAATCTTTTACACTCCCGCAGCAGTTCAGTTCGGTGATTTCAGGGTGCCCTCACTTACAAAAACCACCCAGTGCGGACACCACTGAATCACCACAATGTGTCAGGCAGAAGGGCTCCCTCACAGCCACACAGCAGAGAGTGTCATCCAACGCTGCTGCCGGCTGTGGCTGGTGCTCCCAGCTGCTCCCTCCCACAGTCCCTTCCTTTCTTAAAACGCCAAGGGTGCCTTTGTCCTCGAAGAGCCATCTGTGGGCAGGGTGAGCATCTCAGGGGCTCCCGTGTTGTTTGAAGGGCCACGGAGCCTCCAAGTGACTTACAGGAAGTTTCATAGAGCCATGGGGTGTTGCCTTCTGCTCTGACTGGGAAGGTCTGGGTAACAGCAAGCACAGGCCACACCTGCCCACACCAGCATAGGAAACCTGGGAAAAGCCTAGGGAGACTGGCTCACCGCAGGGCTCCCCTGCTCTGGCTGCCTGCCCACTGGCTGGCCCTTCTACCAGACCACTGAGTCATGTGGGTTGCCAAGAAGGGGAGGGCCTGAGAATCTGTGCCCTGCCCTGGCCACTCCCACTGGCTTTGGGCCAAGCAAGATTCAGTACTGCCAAGAGTTTGAAGCTCCTCCCCATGGCAGAGAGAGCTAGCTAGCTCTGCCTCCTGCCCCCAGGATGTCCGTCAAGTAGCCTCTGTCCAATTGGAAAGATCCGAGTGGCAGCTTTGAACTGAGGTCAGGACAAAATTCCAAACCACCTGATGATAGATAGCTGTTAGGTCTCTTTTCCTTGTTGGTCTTGGCCCACAAAAAGAGCTAATCTCTGCCTCAAACACGGTGTATGTACAAAAGGAATACTCAATGGAAACAGGACAGGGCCTCACATGGGCCACTTGTTCAGAAAAATGGTGCCCCAAAGCTGCCCAGGGTTGGTCCTCCCTGGGAAGAACCAGGCATTTTTGCTAATTCAGAGCTATGACATCTACATTGCAAAAACGTGACCTGAACGTGGCTTTGGTGACAAATGCCACAGTTTCTAAACCTCTTCAGTTTCTCTCCCTAACTAGGAAGGCAGCAGGATCTGTGGCGAGGTCTGGCCATCTGAGATCACAGAGGCCCTGGGCCACACAGCAGCTTACCCACATCAGCCTCATGACGTCTCCTGGCACCTGCTGGGTGCCTGTTCAAGAGCTGGTGATAAGCCAACAACGGAACAGACATAAACCCTGCTTAGGAGCTGGGGGACATGGCTCGGTTGGTGGAGTGCTGCCTGGCAAGCATATGGCCCCGGGTTCGATCCCCAGCAAAGCATAAACTGGATAGGGTGGTGTACGCCTATCATCCTAGCACTTGGAGGACAGGAGAATCAGGAATTCAAGGGCATCTCTGGCTACATATGGAGTTGGAGGCCAGCCTGGGCTATACGAGACCCTGTTTTAAAACAAAAACAAATTCACAATTCTCCCCCAAATCCACCTCTGCCCCTGCAACCCTAGGGCATTATGGGCAAAATACATGTTTAAAAGAAAGAATGTTATAGGGAAACAGACAGACAAACAACAGCAGCAGAATGGGGTGGGGACAGAGGAAGTCACTGCAATTCTGAACCAGCCAGGGAGCCCTACGCTTCATGGGCACGGCAGCTACCAGTGTCCTACCTCTCATCTATACCCACAGCTAGAGTGTGCGTGAAGGTGGAGACTTCCCATAAGTGTCGGCAGCAGGTAAAGGGATGCACACCTGCAGCCTCCCCTGCTCCCAGAACTGGAAGGGATGGGAGCTGGGGCTCTGGTCCCCGGCACGGCACCCGGCAGGGCTCCTGGCATCTCCCGGCACGGCACTGAAGCATGAGTACCTGCATGAACATGTGATCTGATGGCTCCTGGGCTTTCAAGTTCCTGGCTATTCGGAACTCCTCAGGATCAGGAAGGCTTCATGGAGGAGGGAGGGCACGCTGTCTGCCCACCTACTCCCATGGAGGTGTTATCTTGCCCCAGAGGAGAGTGAGGCACAACGCTGAGGCTGCTGTGGGCCAGCAGAGGAAGGGAGAGGAGGCAGCAGCCAGGCTTTCTGGGAAGTAGGCACACTTTTCCTTAGAACAAGAGCAGGGCGCTTCCCAGAAATCAGCCTGCCCTGGGATGCCAAGTCAGCTCTGGTTCAGTGCCGGGTCTTCCTCCTTCCTGGCTGGCCAGAAACAGTTTTGGGGAGTGGGTCTCTGGCCACTGGCTAAGTAGAGGTTGTTCTGGTGCAGCTTGGCCTGAGCAGAGAAGCCCGCACCAAGGGATAGTTAGAGAGCCTGAAGAGGCAATAGATGAGGGAGCCCACAGCTAGGCCCTTGTGCCCAGCAGGCCATGGTTATACAGGGCTCAGGAACCACAGGAGTCAGGACAAACGGGCCCTTGTGGTGCAGGGGACTGTTTGCTGTGCCAGGGACACTGCGTGCCCAGAGCTGCCACCAGCCTGAAGCCCAGGGCTGGGAAGCACTTTCAGAAGGACCTCCCGAGTTGCCCTGGCCTGAAGAGGGCTCAAGACTCCCGCTGGCTGCCGGGAGATGGCAGGGCTAGTGCCCACTGCCCTCTTTCCCACAGAACTTTGCCAGCAAGGCAGTTCCCCGAGCCTGGGGGCGGGTGACACTGCCTTGTCCTACCCTCCAGCTACCTGCTGGCTCTCGGCCAACACTTCGACTCTGTTCCTGCATTGGTGCTTTTCCCAAAGACAAGACTCTCAGATGTTCTGCTTCCATTTGTTCATAGCTGGGAACCTAACAAGGGAACAGCAAAGGGCCAGGCACCCCCTCCTGCTGGGGCCTGCCAGGGGCTGCCTGGGTCTCCACGCCCCCATCTGGCAAAAGAATGACTATGCATGCACGGCACTATGCGGGGCATTTTCTAGCCTCTAAAATGCCGGGTATCTAGGAATGATTACCAACATATGGACAGATCAGAAAATGGACACTGGACACTGGGCAACGGAGGGCAAAGGCCCACATCCACACCCCACAGCTGGGATGTGATCAAGTATTCTCCTTCTCCCCCTTCAGCACTGGCCCCCCACGTATACACCTGTCCCTTTACATCCATACTGGCTCGGCCACCTGGAGTTCTGTCATGTCTGGGGACACACACACCAGCTGAGAACAATGACAAGGGCCTGTATTTACTCAAATGTGGGCCTGGGCGTCTGAAGGCAGGGAGATGTTCCTCAGCCACTCCCGTGCACACAGAGCACACACTGATCCACATCCCCCACAAGGCAGCCAAAGACACAGCTGCTCCATCTTGAAGGCCCAGGGGCCTGGGAGGTACAGCGTCTTCCCCACAGGAGAGAGGGGGACCCGGTGGCTCACTCCCTCAGCCCCTACATCTGGCTTCTGTGCCCAGCACCTGTTCCTGGCAGGGCTGCTGGGAGCTACAGTAGGGGCAGCAAGCACTCTGTGAAAGGATTTCCTGGCCCTGGCTGCTGGGAAGCACACAAGAATCCCAAAGATTTTGAGACTGAGTCTTAGCCCCTTCCCACTGGACTACCTGCCCACACGCTCCCTCCAGCCTCCAGCTGCCAGCTCTCTGGCCCTCAGGGCTTCAAGCCAGGTGAACCATTGCCTCGCTCTTAAAGTCTAACCTGGAGCATGGATGCTCAGAGGCCTGAAACGGGCCTGGGGGAGGCGGTGGATGATGACAAGGCCACCTCAAATGGCTCAGACAATAGACTCAACTTCTCAAGGTCCATGTGGGAAAATTTGTGGAGTCAATCAGGGCCTGCAGGTGTCCCTGCCTGTTGCCCGCTCCAAGGGCAGTCACTTCTGGAGAACCCTGTAGCCATCTGTCTTCAGTGCTGAGACAGACACACCTTTGGAAGGCCTGCTTGTGTGGTGACTGGTAGAGCGCCCCCACCCCCACCCCCATGCCTCGTTTCTAAGCGGACCTGAGCAGGACCCCACGCCTCCATGACCTCCCCTGCACACTTAGAGACGTGGTGTGTCTGTGAGGGCCACCTCTCCCCATCTCCTTTGGTAATAAGAGACTGCAGGTGGCACTCAAGAGAAATGGCTCTGCCCTCTCCAGGAGAGCAGACTCTAGGTTCCATCCCAGGTAGAGGGGAAGAGCAGGGAGGGGACCCATTCCTCCCGCCTAGCCCTGGGAGAGTGAGAAGCCTCTGTAAGGGGCAGAGCTGTGCAGAGAGTAGGGTGCCCAGGCAGAGGTGGTTTGGGGCTGCATGCTCTGGGTTCCATTCCCTCCATGCTGGCACAGCATGAACACGGACAGTCTTGGTCAGTGCTTACCCTGTTCTTGCTTCTCCCTTGGTCAACCCCCCACCAAGGGCTTGCCCAAATCCTGCCTCTGCCCCTCATGTGAACACAGCGAGTGTTGCCTCCCAACTCTGGAGGGGTGCACATCCTCTGGTCTGACACATCAGGCAAGCATAGCTCAGATCAGAGGACAGAGCCCAAGGTTATCCAGTAGGAAAATGGGCAAGTCTGGCTCCCTCCTGGGGCAAGGAGTCACCACCATCTCACTGTCTGCTGCCACACCCAGCCAGCATGTCTGGAGGTCATTTCTCCTATCTACGTTATTCTAAATTCCACCCTATGCATCCAGCCCCATCCAGCCCTCTGCACCCCAGGTGGCCAGAGGCCTCCTCTCTTCCAGCTATGCTGGCCTCCACTCCTTTGATGTCCTCGGGCAGCCTTCAAGCACAGGGTTGGGCTCCACAAGGGAACACAGCACCTAAGGGAACATACACCCCCTTGCAGGGAAGGCGGGAGGAGGAATTTTCTTGCAGAAAGGGAAGGAGAAGGAGAGAGGACACAGATAGGTGTGATGGATGGTGGCACACACCTTTCGTCCCAGCAGTCAGGAGGTTGAGGCAGGCAGATCTCTGTGAGTTCAAGGGCAGCCTGGTCTACATGGGCACACCTTTCTCAAAAAAAAAAAAAATATATATATATACACACACACACACACACACACACACACACACACACAAAAAAAAAAAAAAAAAAAAAAACCAGACTGGCTTAGCAATCATTTCAGGATATCCAGGACTACACCTCTAGCTGGGATTCAAGCCTGGGGTCCAGCTCCACAGCCAGTGTACCCAAAGCCTCACCTGAAGCCCTGAAATCTGCCCGCTGAGATGGACGCAGGCAAGTGGAGGCCGTGGGCCCAACGTCTAACTTCCCATGTAAGTCCCCAGCACGTGACATCACTCACAGGGTAGTGTTTATGTACAGAATGAGCTCACAGGCAAGGGAGTTGATGAAGCACAGATGGAGAAACGATCAGTAAGGAGGGATATGCTGGGCTCATCTGGATAGTTAGTTGGTTCAGAATCACAGTCTTGTATTCCAGGGGCTCCAGGGGGCTCTCGGTCCTTGCCACACCTGCTGTGCCACCTAGCCCCAGGTCCAGGGAATCCAGGGCTACAGGGTATGTGTCCTTCCTGTATGGCTGGCACTAGGCTACAACTGTACCTTTGATTCTAAATTTTCTGACGTTCTACCACTGTCCAGCTGTCACTCAGGTATCCAGGAAATGGCCTCTGTTGCTAAGGGATGGCCTGAACCTGGCAGCTGCAGCTTGGGGTGATGGGCAGAGGGAGCAGACTTGGGGTTTCCCTCAGGAAGGATCCAGGGGGCGAGGGCTGCTAGGTCCGGTGCAGAGGGTGTGGGTGGATCAACCATGAGAGGTACCCAAGCAAATTCAGAACTAAGGGCCACACACAGGCTGTGGGAAAGCCCCTAGCTGGGAGCCTTCCTGCAGGTATTTTGGGGGACTGCAGTTGCCAAGCAACTGTGCTAGGTTGCCATGGGAACTCTCTCTTATTCTGGGTCTTGTCATTTTTAGGGGAAATGCCACAATCCTCTATCTCTACCTCCTCAGGCGGGCTTAGCTACCTGTAAACGGACCTGGAGGCTCCGCCAAACCCACCCCACTTACAAGGAAGCCACCTATCCATACCTCTAAGGAAAGACTCCTCAGAGTTTGTTTGTTTATGTATTTATTTATTTTGAGGCACGGGTCTCACAATGTACCTCAGGATGACGTTCTTTGAACTCAATTCTCCTGCCTCAGCTGGGATTACAGGAGTGGGCCCCTGTGATACTCTGAGAGGATTCTTTTGAGGCTCGAAACCCAAGGACCCCAACAAAACACAGACAGCAGAGTTGAGGCCCTCATTAGAGTTAGAGGGATGAAAAAAGTGTTTAGGTTTGTTTACATCTCCATTCCTGCTAATCACCACCTCAGGGCCTTCCCGCCTAGCCAGGGCTCTGACCACTGGAAGCCCAGTGTAATTGGAAGGCATTCTTGGCCCCGGCCCTGGCGCCTGACCCCTCCCTGGCTTGTCTGCACAGGAGTGCCACCTGGGGCTTGCCATTACCCAGCTGGGGATTGTCCCCATATCCGGTCAACCCCTCCCCTCAGAGAACTCAGAGCTGCTACAGTGCAGAGTCAAGGCACCAGTGGTGTAAGGGGCTGTCAGGACTCCCAGCACTCCCCTGCAGAGCAGTTCCTTCCGGGCATGGGCTCCTCACCCGCCAGACTTTTGGATGACAGAACTGAAGCTGAGCCCAGGCACTGAGGCCTCAGTCATACCCTCTCCCGTCAGACCAGCTGTTGGCCCCATATTCCTGCCCTGTGTGATTCCTGTGAGGCGCTCTCCACCTGAGGCCACACGCACACAGTTCTCCATTAACTGCTTTGTTAACTGACTGGGTCAGTGGACCACTTACTATGAGCTCAGGGCTAAGACTGTACCCAGTAGCATTTATACGGGGGAGCTGGCAAAGAAGGGTGACAGTGAGAAATGGCCTCCACTCCAGATATTCTGCCCTACCTCACCTGTCTACTGGAGCCCATTTCACATGTCTTAACCACCCTGCATACCAAAGGGCATTTGAGAAGGCTGCGCTGTAACCTGCCAGGGGCAGCAGGGCACGCTAGGTAGCCATGCCTCCTGTGGGACAGTAAAATTGCTGCGGCAAGGTCCCTTCCAGTCACGCACTGCACAGGCAGCCCACCTTTCCCTAAGGCTACTTTCTGAAGCCTTCTGGACCCGGGTCTTGTGGTCTGTGGTAACAGGAGAGTTGTCTGGAAACCACAGGTAGGCCAGGGTAACTTACTGGTGAAGAAGGGAGCAAAGTCCTGGCCCGAAGGTGTGTGTGTTTGTGTGTGTGTGTGGGTGAGCTCAGGTGTCCTCCTCAACAGTTACCAGAAACACACTGCTGCCTGTCTGGTTGATTCTGGGTCCCTTCCGTGTGTGTGTCACCAATGACTCCTGACCTTTTTATAGTTTGCCTTTGTCTCCTGGCAACCAGGTGAGCCCTTTGTGGAAACTCAGGGCCGTGCAATGCAGCTCAACACAATGCCGGATGGAAGTGCTGCACTTCTGGAGACCAGAAGTCACAGCGCCGCCTGCTGGTGCTACCATTGGTAGCCTCCAAGCCTCGTGCCTCAAGCCTTCCTGCCCTCATCACAGGGTAAGCTCTGTCCTTCCAAAGGACCGGGGGTCCTGTAGATACAGTCAACATCAGGCTAGACTGGGAAGGGTTGGGGCCCATCCTAACCCAATATCCTTCCAGTAATGGAGACCACTAGACAGAGATACACAGAGGCAGCCTTGTGGAGGCAGAGAGTTTGGAGTGACATGTTTAGGAGGATCTAAAGCTAAGGACCATAGCCATGCCAGAAGCTGAAGAGGCAAGAAGGGCCCCTGGAGCCTTAGGAGAAGACTCTGTGGTGCGGATGCCTTGATTTTAAGCTTCTGGCCTCTAGACCCATGATGAGATCAGGTTTCTGTTGTGCAGGGTCATCCAGTATATGGCATCTTGCCGGAGCAGCTGCAGGACACTAAGACAACATACCAGGCCTGTCACTCTTCTCGTCACTGTCACACCTACCCTCTACACCACCTGCCTTCGGGACGGCTCCCAGGACAGTCTGCTGCACTACTCTTCCTGTCTTCTCTGGTGTGGCCTGGCCTGTGAGAGGTCAAATGGATGAATGCATCTCCGCCTCTGATACTTCAAGTCCAGACGTCCACAGAAGTCAGAAGCTGGGGTCATGGCTCAGAGGTTAGAGTACTGGACGGGGTTTGGATCTCCAGGACCCAGGCAAATGCTAAAGGACGTGGCTACCTGTCTATATAAATCTAGGTGGAGATGGCATCTCCAGAGCAAGCTGGCTAGCAAGACCAGCCATAGTAACTGAGACCCTGCCTCAGTGAAAACAGCACCCGGGGGCTGGAGAGATGGCTCAGCAGTTAAGAGCACCGACTGCTCTTCCAGAGGTCCTGAGTTCAATTCCCAGCAACCTTACAACCATATGAAATGAGATCTGGCACCCTCTTCTGGCCTGCAGGAATACACGCAGGCATACATGCAGACAGAATACTATATACATAAGAAATAAATCTACACACATGCAAACACACGTGTATTGGCGTACACCTTTAATCCCAGCACTCAGAAGGAAAATCTCTGAGTTCGAGACCAGCCTGGGGTCTACATAGTGAGTTCCGGGACAGTCATGGCTATGTAGAGAGACACTGTCTCAAAACCAAACAAACAAAACCCCTCGCCAAAATCAAACAAATAAAATACATGCATCCACATATATGCATAACACACATACATGAAAATTAGAAAAAGAAAATCAAGTGACAGCAGTGTGTGTGTGTGTGTGTGTGTGTGTGTGTGTGTGTGTGTGTGTTGGGGGCAGGGGGTGATGGGAAACAGGAAAGCAATGGCAGGTGAAGGTAGGAGCTTCCTGCTGCTCACAGCCACCCTGGACGCTGGGCCAATCAACCTCTGTGTTTCCATATGCCTAGTCCTTGAAGCTCAAGAGGTTTAGGGCCATGTGGGTCACCCCTGTGTTTTCCTGGGGTAGCCATTGTGACTCCCAGGGCCTCTCTAGTCCCTCTGTGAGCAGCGGGGGCTCATTCTGGCATCAGCTTGACTGTATACAGGTAAGATGACACCCGTGACACTTGGGGGTTGATGCCATCTGTGACTAAAGCACAGACTGAAGAGGTAGAAGAAGTATGGGTGGGGATGGGAAATGCCAAGGAATACAAACCCAAACAAGCCTGGTTCTGGGGCAGGGTTCTAAGGACAGGCTCATTTCCTAGTCTATACACTGGGTGGTTGGCAAGTAAGCAAAATAAGATAATGCCACTCTGGCATAAACCTCCCAGTGGCTTGCATGTTAGGTCTTCTGCTCCACCTACATATCAGGTAGACCTCTAATCAACAAATACTGCAACTGCAAGGTCACTACCAATATTCTCTTTAGAACGTGACTTCTGACTCACTGGCTTTCTCTTGTGCTTCCTCCTGGTCCTCCATCTTCCCTGCTGGACTCCGAGGAAGCGGGTTCTGATGTTATGGGCTGTCCTACTGGAAAGGCAGGCCCACATGGCAAAGAGCCCACAGAGGGCTCTCATGGCCAACACAGAACCCAGGCCCAAGGCCCTACGGCATCTTGCCAATCACATTAGAATGAGCTCGGAGGTGGCTTTTCCCAGCTGAACCAGCCTGGGTCCAGTAACCTAAAACCCGGAGGGATTACTACTACCAAGGTCTGGGAGCTGTTAGCTGTGAGTTAGGGGCAGGCTGTCACACCGTGGAGGATGAGCAGAACCTCTGCTTCTCCTCCTACATACTTAGGAGTTCCCAGGGGGCAGGGCCTACAGCCATTGCTCTTGGAGCCACACCCAGGAGCAAGGCAAGCACCAGTCGGAGTTCAGGCATGCAAGGCACTAAGTGAAAAGACCAGGGGAAGCTGGAGCCTTTCCCCTCAGCTCACCCTGAGGACAGGGGTGCTAGTGATGGGAGGCCTGGAAGGGTGGAACAGACAACACACACAGCATGACTGGGAACCCCGTCCCCAAGCTCCTGTCACTCCATTGAGGACACGGACACTGCTGCCGCCTGGTGGCCAGTACCAGCACTACAGCCCCAGGCAAGAAACCCAGAAAACAAAACACAACCTTTTGTTTGCACGTTGTCAAGGTAGCAGGTCTCCCAGGCCCCAGCGGGGCGAAGGAACAGGACCTGTAGGTTCCAGGAGTTACCACAAAGACCTCAGAAGCCTCACTTTGCCCCTCTTTCCCTCTGATGGCTCTGGCTCAGTCAGGAGGCCTCCTCTTTCAATCTAAGCAATAACTTGACCCCAATTTCAAATAAGGACCACGTACTCCAACGAGTGTGGTCTTGTCCCTGGACCCTGGAGGAATGGTCTAGATTTTTGCCGCCCTCTGCATGACTCGGGCCTTTAAGTCACTCAAACCCTCAGGCTGCTGGTTCTCGGCTCAGCAGGTCCACCAGGGGGAAGACATTTTCCTAGAACCTTTATGGGTAATGGGTCACCGAAGGAAAGCCAAAGCCAACAGACAGACAGTCCACAAGCCCGTGGGGTCCTGGGGGAATCACAAAAACCAAACACCCCGATCTGCAAAGGAGGAAACTGAGATCTTCTCTGCAGCCCCCTCTACACTAAGGACCTCCGCCCTGCCCTACAGGCGGGACTGAACATGGCCTCTGTCAAGCAGACCCTGGGAATCCTAGCATCGTTCTGTCCACCAGCGCCTCCCGTACAATGGGCACCCCCAATGTTGCTAGGAGACTGGACGCCTCAGCCCCAAGACATAGCTGCCTCCTGCCTCTTCCTTCTCCCCATCTCACCACCTCTTCACTGTCCCGCCCTCCTCTGAAACCTAGGAAGTCTGTAGGATCTTTCTAGAGTGAGTAGGGGTGTGCGCTCGTGCCTGGGTGGGCTCCACATGGAGGGGGTGGCCAGTGTTCCCCAGGACCTCAGGAGACTCATTCCCAAAGCAAACCCCACGCTGCGGCTGAGCCCTGACCCAAGAGGCCGGAAGCCTTCCCTTCTCCGCTGGTCTCCGCCCACCTGGCGTGCCTCTTTCCAGACCTCAGTTTCCCGATTGTACTAAGACAGGTTGGACGCGGAACAGCGTAAATGCACGCTCTGCGTGGACGCGGCCTCGCTTTCTCTCCGGGTGTGCGCGGGCCTCGTTCACACCCACGGCTGCAGGGCCCCACGCCGACTCACCTGGCAATCTACCATCATCCTCAGCCTCGGCAGCTCATCGCCAGTCCCAGGGCGCGGCCCAGGGCTCGCAGAGGCCGCTCGCCTCGGCCCGCGCGCGGCGCAGCGGGGCGTCCGGCTGCGGAGCTCATGGCGCGGCCTCCGGTCCCCGCCAGGCCCGGGGCTCCGTGGCCCTCGCCAATGCCGCTCCCATTGTCTGCGCCGCTCCTCGCCTCGCCGCGCTCCCGGCCGTTGAGGCCTCGCTGCTCGGTTCCGCCGGAGCTCCCGGGGCTCGGGACGGGTGGGCGGGGACAGCGCGACCCCGCCCCGGCCCCGCCCAGCCCGCCCGCAGGTGCGAGGGGCGGGCCACGGCGCGCGAGCACGGGGACGCGCTCGGCCTGCCTTCCCGCGGGGCGCACGCGAATGGACCAGGACGCAGGGAGGTCGGTCAGGCGCGCGCGCGGTGCCGGCCGGCGCGCGCACGTGACCCCGCCTCGCCGCGCGCACGCGCCGCGCACGGTGTGCTCCGCTGGACTGGTCTCTTGTGTCCCTCAGCCCAGTCGTCTACGCAGTCCTCACATCCCGGCAGGGTTTAGAATCACCGTCACGGGTGCTGAGGCTGGGTGGACATGGAGAGCCTGGACACTTTGTCACCCAGGTATCCCTACGCCACCTGCAGGACTCAGCTTGGTGCACGGCTGGTGTCAAATAACACTCTGAGACTAGCCAGAAGATCAGGTCCCTCCCCGGACCTCCATCTTTCCTATCCCTTCCCTTCCATGTCACAAAGAGATCCAGGTTGTCCCTCGCTTGTGCGAGGGTTAGGAGAGAGCCTGAAACGAGGTCCTTGTATCTGGGGGTAAGCAGGTGTTGGGGTGTGGGGAGTCATTGCTACTGAGGAGCCCTTGGGCAATCAGGATTAAGCCTCATTTTAGGAGTTGGAGAGATGGTTCAGCTGTTAAGAACACTTGCTGCTCTTTCAGAGAATCCGAGTTCAGTTTCCAGGACCCGTGCTGGGGCTCTAACACTCTTCTGGCCTCCATAGGCACCAGCATACATTCACACAGACACCTAAATAAGAAGAAACCTTGCTGGATGTGGGCGTGTACACCTTAAATTCCAGCTCTGGGAGGTAGAAGCAGGCAGATCTCTCTGAGTTGGAGGCCATCATAGTCTACATAGAGAATTTCATGCCAGCCAGAGCTACAGAGTGAGACACTGTCTCAAAAGAGATAAATAAAATATTTAAACAAACAAAAAGCCTCATTTATAATGAGCAGTAGCACCAACATTCACAGCTAATCAGCCTTGGTGACCACATCCAACTGTGCCTGGGAGACTTAGAAGCATCATTCATCGCTCCATCCTGTGTTGGGCTCTCCCCAGCCAGAGTATCTTCTGTGTGAGCCTTTGGAGGCCCTCCATTTCCCTGTTTATTTTAAAACACACTTACAGGGGCAATCACTAATCCACTTTCTTTTAAAATTTATTTTACTATTTTTTATGTGTGTGATACATTTCCCACTGTGCATGCAGTACTCAAGGAAGCCAGAAGAGGGTGTCTGGTCCCCAGAACTGGAATTACAGGCAGTAGCGAGCGGCCAAGTGGGTGCTGGGAATTGACCCTGGCTCCTCTGGAACAGCAGCCAGTGATCTCAACCTCTGAGCCATCACTCCAGCCCACTAACCAACTTTCAATGAAAGAAAAAGCCTTTCAGAAGTCACCCATGACCCTACCTATCACAGGTTATAGTGAAGTCCAACTATGGTTTTGAACCAAGGTCAACAGACCCCCAAAGCCATGTTGTATAGCAACCACAGAGATGTGATGGGGACTCTGAGGAGCTAGGGCTTGGAGTGCCTGGTGATTTCAGGCAAGCAGTTGAGGGTTACTGCAGGCTAGAGGTCCAGAGCCTTGTCCAGGAACCAGGAACCCTGTCCAGTCTCCTCAGAACCAAGGCATCCTGGAGAAGATGGCTGGAGGGGTTGAATGGGCACTGTTACCCCAGCGTGGATCCCAAGCACCTGCCTCATTGCTCATGGAGATATAAGCTTCCTCCAAAGTGCAGTCTACTGCCTGGATGGCCCAGTCAAAGTCCAAGAAGGGCACATGCCGAAAGTCTCCTAGCCCTCACCCCATTTGACGGGGTTCTGAGAGGTGGGTGACCTGCCCAACACTGCACGGGTCCTAAAACAAACTCCTAAACTGGTTTTTATTCTGCTGCCTCTCATCTCACTCAGACCGTGGAGTGCTGGATATCAGGTACCAGGGGAAGCTCAGCTGATGTCTTGGAGCTCACTGCCTAGGGGGACAGTGCTTGGGAAGGGACATAAAAGCCTGCAAATGATGCTGCATGGTGACAAATCATGGGGAAGCAGAAAAAGCACCCACTCTGGAGAGTAGCAGAAATCAAGGCAGGATTCCAGGAAGATGTGCCATCAGGAACAATTCCCAGGAAATTGTCCACTAGCAGGCCTGGCCTGGGAGCAGCATGAGCAGAGTCAGGTGACCGGGTCCTATAAGCTCAGCCATGATGATGGATGCTGCT
Source organism: Peromyscus eremicus (assembly GCF_949786415.1). Lineage (NCBI taxonomy): Eukaryota > Metazoa > Chordata > Mammalia > Rodentia > Cricetidae > Peromyscus > Peromyscus eremicus. The sequence goes on along the minus strand of NC_081419.1, from coordinate 2,419,748 downwards.
GGCCACGAAGGGACAGAGTGTTTGAACCTGGAGCAGGGGCTCTGCGGTTGAACTTTGTAAGCATTTGTCATTTTGTCTGTTTGGGAAGGGTGAAAGGGAGTTCACAGGACAACCTCAGGTGTTGTTCCTTGGGCACTATCCAACTTCCTCCACCCCACTTTAGTTTTTCCAGAGTGTTTCTCTGTGTAACAGCCCTGGCTGTTCTGGAACTCTCTCTGTAGACCAGGCTGGCTTCGAACTCATAGAGATCTACCTGCCTCTGCCTCTTGATAGCTGGGATTAAAGGTGTGCTCCGCCATACCCAGCTACTATCCACCTTTTTAAAGACAGTTTCTTGTATTGGCTTGCAGCTTGCCAATTAGGCTAGGCTGAATGGCCAGTGGGTTCCAGAGTAGAGACTGTCTCCAGCTTCCCTGTGCTAGATTATAAATGTGTTTAACCACACCTGGCCTTTTAAATTTTGCTTTTTTGGGAATTTCGTATGAGCGCTGTATTTACATCATTTTCTCCCTCCCTCTTCTTCCTCTCATCCTTCACATGTCTGTCCCACTCCTCAAAGCCATGGCTTATTCTTTCATTATAATTGTTACACACAGTTTATAAATAGTCTGCTGAGTTCATTTACTATTGCTCATAGGTGTTTTAGGGCTAATCTCTCAGACTGGCTGCCTTATCAAGGAGTTTGTCCATGAAGAAGACTGGTTTGCCCTCCCCCAGCAACTGTCAATCACCTGTAGTTCTCTTTCTAGGGGTGAAGCCTGTGAGAATTCCTCATCCCTGTTGGCATGCCAATAGGTGGTGGTATTTTTTAGGTCTCGTCTAGACAACAATATTGTTGTGATTTTTCTGGGTGCTGCTTCCTTGTCAAACAGAAAAGACACTCTCTCGAAGCAGACATTCTCCCCCCGCCCCATGTGCTGTTCTGGTCTTCTGGCTCTCCCAGGCTTTCCATGCTCTCTTTGTGATGCTCCCTGAGCCTTAGATGGAGAGGCTGTGTTTTAGATGTATCAACTGGGGCTGGGCACCCCGTGATCAGTTCTCTGCATTTTGACCAGCTGTGGTTTTCTGTGGTGCTTTTCATCTGCTGCAGAAAGAAGCTGCCTTGGTGAGGGGTGAGAGCCACACTTATCTTTGGGTATACGGCTAAGTATTTAGAATTCAGTCAGAAATGTTATTGGTTTAATGAAATGGCCTCACCAGTCACAGGAAATGGGCCCGCTTTTTCTTGGTTGTTGTTGTTGTTTAAAACAAAGCAAAACATGGTGTGCTAGATAGTTTTATGCCAACTTGACACAGTCACCTAAGAGGAAGGAACCTCAATTAAGAAAATGCCTTCATAAGATTTGGTTGTAGGCAAGCCTGTAAGGCATTTTCTTAATCAGTGATTAATGGGGGAGGGCTCAGCCCATTGTGAGTTGGGCCATTCCTGGGCTGGTGGTCCTGAGTTCTATAAGAAAGTAGGATGAGCAAGCCATGAGAAGGCCAGTGTCTTGGTTAGGTTAGACACACCATGACCACAGCAATTCTTTTTTTTTTTTTTAAATTAAAGATCATTTATTGGGGCAGGAGAGATGGCTCAGAGGTTAAGAGCACTGGCTGCTCTTCCAGAGGACCTGAGTTCAATTCCCAGCAACCACATGGCGGCTCACAACCATCTATAATGGGATCTGATGCCCTCTTCTGGCCTGCAGGGATACATGCAGGCAGAACACTGTATACATAATAAATAAATCTTAAAAAAAAGAGAGCACCAGACCCCATTACAGATGGTTGTGAGCCACCATGTGGTTGCTGGGAATTGAATTCAGGGCCTCTGGAAGAGCAGACAGTGCTCTTAACTTCTGAGCCATCTCTCCAGCCCTGACACAGCAACTCTTATAAAAATGTTTAATGAGAGTGCCTTACATTTTCAGAGGTTTAGCCCATTATCATCATGGACGGGTGCTGGAGAAGGAGCTGCTGCATGTTGATATGCAGGCAACAGGAAGTGGACTGTGTGTCACACTGAGCATGGCTTAAGCATATGAGACCTCAAAGCCCACCCCCTCCAAGGCCACATCTCCTAATAGAGCCTTTGGGGGCCATTTCATTTCAAACCACAGCCAGTAAGCAGCACCCTTCCATGGGCTCCGCATCACCTCCTGCCTCCAGGTTTCTGCCCTGCTTGAGTTCCTGTCCTGACTTCCTTCAGTGATGAACAGTGATATAGGAGTGTAAGCCAAATAAACCCTTTCCTACCCAAGTTGCCTTGGCCATGGTGTTTCATCACTGTAATAATAACCCTGACTAGGACAAACGGGTTGTGGATATTGAACTCAGGTCCTTGTGCTTACGTGGCAAGAACTTTACCTAACCTTGAGCTATCACCAAGCTGCTCACTGGTTTCTTTCTTTCTTGAGATAGGGTTTCTTTGTGTAGCCCTGGTTAGACCAGGCTGGCCTCGAACTCACAGAGATCTGCCTACTTCTGCCTCCCAAGTGCTGGGATTAAGGCATGTGCACCACCACTGGCCTGCTCACTTGTTTGTGATTTTAAAGCTTCTGGGCCCACAGAACCTCAGTCTGTCCTGGAACTATGGTGCCTATCACTCTACAAACCTCAAATCTGATTCTTCTTTACAGAGGCTGAGGACTCCTTGCTGGAGCTCTCCCTGGCCACCCTCAGAGAGTGGGCCAAGCTCTGTCTGGAGCAGCTCCCAGCCCAGCCCTTGGCCTCTTCCAGAAAGTAACATGGATGGTGGTTTGCTCCTACAAGTTAGGTTCAGTCTCTTAGCTAGTGTGTGGGACCATGCCCTGAATAAAAACTGAATGAAGGTCTCAGCTGGCCCTGGGAGAGGCAGTACCACACTGGCTGGACATGGGCGCAAAGCTAGGCTGGGAGAGAAAAAGGTTCCCTCATCTCCCCCGCTGGCCAGTGCTGCCTCGGGCCTGTCTTCCAGGGGCCTTGTGTGGCCTCTATCTCCAGAACCCCGTTCCAAAGAGCAACTCCTTAAAGGCAGGTGCTCCCTACCAAGGACAGAGCTAGGGTCTGTTCCAGCGCCTCTGTCTAGAATCCCTAAGGGTTCTTCTGGACTCTAGACCTCTGCCAGGCCGTGCCCTTGTACTGGAGACTCTGCCTGCCCACTCTTATGACCACCCCTGCCTGGCAGGTCAGTAACAAGATATAGAAAGACAGGCTCAGATTGAGCCCCCAGCTTTGCCAGGGACGGGTGGGTTACGGGGTGCCTGCATGACTTCAGAGTGTACACTCAGCCCCACCATGTTGCTTCCTTCCATTGAAAAGATACTGCTGCCTAGGGAAGTGTGTATTAAATAACCAAGCTCTCAACCATGTCCAATTCCATCTCTGCCTGGCTTCCATGGTTCTGAGGTTCCTCTGGGCCCCGGCCGTTAGCACCCTCTGAACCTAGCCTGTCTATCCCACCACCCTGGAGCCCCATACCCGGTGGCTTCCCACAGGCATAGTGGCCATGGATACAGAGGGGACGGAGGGCACAATAAAGCTGATGAGCACTGCTGCCCTCTAGGTGTGGCACATCTGTCCACAGGACCCCACCTCACCCAGGTTCCCGGAACCGGAGTGAGCAAGGTCTGTGGGAGCAGCCAGCTTTGGCTCAGTCTCCCAGAATAACCATTAACCAACCCTCTCTCGACATGAACTGTTTGAAGTCATCTGCTTGTGTCCCCCAGAACTATCCCGACTGGCAAAACCGTCCACTGTGCAGGTAAAACCCTGATCAGGACCTAGTACACACCATCTTTATTGAAAGCTTCCACAAACTGTGTAACAAAGAAGACATCTAGTCCCTGAGAGTGAGGCACATCATGGGATGCAGGTGACCAGAAGGAACCTAAGGCTGGTCTGCTTCAGAGCTAGCTCCAGGATCCTGCATGAAGAACACACGTGGCTGGGGGAACAGCACGGTACTTGGGATGAAGATATTAAAGTGCAGATAAAAAGCAGCAGGCCAAGCTGGGGATGGCTTGGGGCAGAGCACTTCCCTTCAACGTGCACGGCCCCGGGTTTGATCCCCAACACTGCAGATCCAAACAAAACTAAAAAGCAGTAAGAAACAAGTGACGGCAGCAGGCCTCCGGGCACTGTGAGCAGGGCTGGAGTCCAGGCCTGTCCTGGGAAGGCACATCCATTCTTTGGGTGGGTGTGAGGAGGTCTGCCAGGCCCTGTCTCTTTGAAGCTCTGGCCTCCCTCTTGCCCAACCACTCATGCTGGAACACTCTATGACTGTGGGTACACAGCCCCTCATAGTTCACACCTTCTCTCCACCCATTCTCCTGGCTGGACTCCCCTGGTAGACTGAAGTGGGCAGGGCTGGGCTTGGCATGGGGTGGGTCTCAGCTCCACTGTCAGTTCCTCAGCCAGTTGGTGTCCTTGTCCACTGTGGAGAACCGGATCAGCTTCAGGCTTGGGGGCTGAGGCTTCCTGACATCCCACAGGTACTCTGGGGACAGCACTTTAGACGGTTTGTGCCAAATGAAGCGGCGGTTCAGGTGGCTCTCCTCCTGCCAAGCTGCCATGATGCCATTTGCTTTGTCCGCCAGGATGGCCATGTGGCAGCCTCTGGTAAACTCATACACCTTGGCTACTCGCCCCCCAAAGACTGCCCCACCATAATAGAAGTCCCCCTCACCATCTGCCACAAAGGCAGCGGAAACTTGCCTGCGTTCATAAGGGAATTGCTGGCGAGGTACAGCAAAATAGCCCGGGTGAATGGCAGCCACTAGATCCCCCAAGGTCTCGGGACCCCAAGGGTTATGGAAGACCATATCCACATCGAGACAGAAGAGGTAATCCACCTCTTGGTGGGCCCTCTGGGCAATGTGTTTGCTGATGGTCTCCATCCGGCGCATGGAGATCTCCTCCCAATGGGAGTGACCCTGGATGGGGATGATGCTGAGGAGCCGACCGGGGCCCAGCAGGACTCTGGGAACGGCTGAAGGGTCATGGGTAAAGAGGTAGTAGTGTACTTGGTACCCACGCATAAAGAACTCTTCAGCTGACTCCAGGAAGGACCGGATGAAGCAGGTGTACCTGCGGATGACAATTCTATCAACCACTGCTGTCCATCACAGTCCACGTCCCCAGATGTGCTGGAGTCCACATCCTACTTCCCCACCTCAAGAAGTCATTCAGGTCTTACCTTGAGGTCCTTATCTGTCAACCTCCCACAATCCTTGTCAAAGTTGAATACGCCTCATCTGAAAGCTCTGCTTCAGAGTTTTGGATTAAGATTCATAATTGTTAAAGTCTACACAAATTCTAAAATCTATACTGGGAGACACCTCTGGCCAAAGTGTTTCTAATCAGGGATACTCAGTGTGTGACAACCATGAGACAGATCCTTTATTGTCTGTGTGTCTGTCTGTGTGTGTGTCTGTGCACACATGCGTACCAGAGGTTGAACATCTTCCTCAGTTGCTTGCCACCTTATTTTTTTTTTGAGCCAGGGCCTTAATGAATCTGGACCTTACCAATCTGGCAATGCTGGCCAGGCAGCAAGCCTCAGTGACGTTTCTATCTGCATCCCTGGGGTTGGGATGACAGGCATGGGCTATGGAGTCTGGCTTTCTTATGTGGGTGCTGGGGATGGAACACAGGCCTTCATGTTTGCATGGAGAACACTCTACCAGCTGAGCCGTCTGCCCCGGTGTCTAATGTGCTGTAGAAGATTATTTTAAGGTGCTACTTTTGTTTATGTTGCATTTGTTTAACTCTGTGAAGCTGAGTTACTGGGCCTGTCTAAAACACCTGATGGTCTAATAAAGAGCTGAATGGCCAATAGCAAGACAGGAGAAAGGATAGGCGGGGCCAGCAGACAGAGGGAGAAATCTAGGAAAGGGGAGAAGAAAAGGGATGGAAGAGTGAAGAGATCGAGCAGCCAGAGAAGCAGGAGGACTCCAGGGGCCAGTCATCCAGCTCCACAGCCAGCCATGGGTTAAGAAACAAAGGTGTTTAGGAATAGAAAAGGAAAAGCCCAGAGGCAAAAGGTAGTCAGGCTAAGTTAAGAAAAGCTGGCTAGGGAGGCTGGAGAGATGGCTCAGAGGTTAAGAGCACTGGCTGCTCTTCCAGAGGTCCACATGGTGATTCACAACCATCTGTAATGTGTTCCGGCGCCCACTTCTGGTGTGCAGGAATACATGCAGGCAGAACACTGTATACATAATATATAAACATTAAAACCAACCAACAACACAAAAAACAACAACAACAACAACAAGCTGGCTAGAAACTAAGCCAAGCTAAGGCTGGGCATTCATAATTAAGAATAAGCCTTCATGTGTGATTTATTTGGGAGCTGGGTGGCGGGCCGCCAAAGAGCAAAAAAAAAAAAAAAAAAAGGGCAACAACAAACAATAACATTCTGGCACCCAATGTGGGGCTTTATTTCCATGCAGGGCTTAAAAAAAAGTATGCAGTCAGACAGTTTCTGCTAGTCATTGGGCCCTTGAGCAGCTAATACGTTAAGTAGGAACAAAAAACTAAGTAAAAATGCCTGCCACAGTGCAAGCATTGGCATTCTAGAACTCAAGGTTGAATGCAGTTCCTGGTCAGACACACCTCCGCATGGTAGCAAGTTTTTATGCTTGTCTTTCACGACCCCAGAAGTGGGCAGAGCCAGCTGAGAGGCGCTCATGCAGAGAATCCAGGTGTACCTTATCAGTTTAAAAGTTGGCTTGTGATGGGGGGCTGGAGAGATGGCTCAGCGGTTAAGAATACCGACTGCTCTTCCAGAGGTCCTGAGTTCAATTCCCAGCACCCACATGGTGGCTCACAACCATCTGTAATGAGATCTGGCACCTTCTTCTGTATACTTAATAAATAAATAAATCTTTAAAAAAAAAAGTTGGCTTGTGCAGTCAAAAAAGGCTAAAAGATACGCAAAAAGAGATCCAGACGGAAAAACCTCTAAATAGGTTCCAGTGTGTTTTACAATGTGTGTAGGCTTAAGAAAAAGGGTCTGGATGGTCATAGAAAGAAATAGTTTAAAAATGACCAAGTCTTTAAAGACAGTAAAAGAAAAAAGCCACATAAGATGGGAAATACACAGGGAGTGTGGCTCCTGTATGGTATTGTGTTGATTTTGAATTTTTTGATTGTTGAAAAGCAAAGGATAGCTGCTAAGAGAGCTGGAATTGAAAGAGGGACTGCTGAAATAAATCAGCCTATATGCTTTAGGAATGCCTTAACTTTTAAGAAGTCAAAAAAGAATGTTGTTGTTTGTTTTTGCTTTTTTTTTTTTTTTTTTTTTTTCTCTTTGGGGAGCCCACCACCCAGCTCCCAAATAAATCATACATGGAGGCTTATTCTTAATTATGAGTGCCCAGCCTTAACTTGGCTAAGTTTCTAGCCAGGTTTTCTTAACTTAGCCTGACTACCTTTTGCCTCTGGGCTTTTCCTTTTCTATTCCTAAACAACTTTCTTTGTTTCTTACTCCGTAGCTGACTGTGGAGCTGGGTGGCTGGCCCCTGGAGTCCCCCTCCTTCTCTGGCTGCTCGATCTCTTCACTCTTCCATCTCTTTTCTTCTCCCCAGATTTCTCCCTCTATATATTCTCCCTCTGTCTGCTGGCCCCCGTCTATCCTTTCTCCTGTCTTGCTATTGGCCAGTTCTTTATTAGACTATTAGGCCCAGTAACACAGCTAAACAAATGCAACATAAACAAAAGTATCACATCTTAAAATAATATTCTATAACACTAATGTGCTTCCTTAACATTTTTTAAAAAACATTTATTTATTTGTTTATTTATTTATTTGTATGTGTACATGCCATGCGATGTGCCTGTGGAGGTCAGAGAACAATTTTCAGAAGTCAGTTCTCTCCTTCCACCATGAACAGGTTCCAGGGATCAAACTGAGGTCAACAGGTTTGGAGGCAAGAGCATTTACTAATGCCAGACAGTGTTGTAGGTATCCCATGATCTTTGGTCTTACCATTAACAATCTGCTTAGAAAGGTGACCATTTTATACACACAAATACTGAATACCAGGAGGATGGAAGTCGCTGAGAAGCAAACATGGGACAATCCAGGGAAGGTGGATGCTAGATGCTGGGGACATGTGGCACAGTGGATGACATGGCTCCATCCCTAAGACAAGGAGTCACCTGACCTCTGAGGTCCAGTTGTTATCTGGCCAGTACTTTAAGTCCTGGGGCCCAATCATGGTCCCAGGTGGGCTTAAAGAGAAGGTCAGGTAGGGACCAGGGGAGACAGGGAGGACAAAGTCTCTCTCCATACTCCTCACCTAGGCTTCTCGTGCCTTACATCAGAAAGCTCTCCCACAACACTGCACAGCACTTGGCCAGGCTGGCCTCTCCCTAGACCAGAAACCCCAGTGGCTCCAGGAGACCCAGCCCCACCTATCTAATCCACTACTCACTTTCCCACAGCGAACACGGTGACTCCAATGGTCAGGTTCAATGGCCGGTACATATTCTGCAGAAGCTCTGGGTCGAAGGTTCCCTCGGAGATGATGGGTGCCAACCAGGGAGTAAGTGTCAGCAGCTCTGTGGGCCTGGCATGAGGGAGGCTCAGCCCATGGAAGCCTCCCTGTTCAGAAGCCTGGGTAGCTTCTTGGCCATGTTGCTGAGCCTCAGTTTCCCCATATGAAAGTGGGGATAATAATAGCTATCTCCTGCTAGGGCTGGGAAGTCTAGGAGTTGGCATGGACACAGTGTTTAGAGCAGCAGTTCTCAACCTGTGGGTCGTGACCCCTTTGGGGTTAGGGGTTACATATCAGATATTTACATTATGATTCCTAACAGTGGCAAAATTACAGTTATGAAGTAGCAACAAAATAATTCTATGGTTTGGGGTCAGCACAACATGAGGAATTGTAGTAAAGGGCTGTAGCATTAGGAAGATTGAGAACCACTGCTCTAGAAGGTCCTAGCACTCCCACTGCAGACCAGGGGGTGCCCATAAGGTGACAGAATATGCCATTGGGGATAAGCCCCTATCCAAGGCATGCACCACAGTATCACTGTCTACTATTCCAGCCTCCTACAAAGTAGGTAATATTATGATCTCCTCAAAAGGTAAAGCTCAGAGCAGACGGCCACTGCCTAAGGTCACATAGCTAGTGACAGGTGGAGCTCAGCTCCCTGACACTCTGGGGCCCAGGGCCCCTTTACTACTGGTACCTCTGCCATCCTCCAGCCTCACGGGATCTCTCTGGTTCCCCTCCCTGCCGCTGCCAGGTCACTCCCTCCCTGACACCTACCTGTGTTTTAGCAGCTTAGGCTGAGGGTACTGCAACCTGTAATCAAGAAGGGCCCGTGTGAGGAAGGCGGCCCCCACTCCTGGAGCCAGGCTCTAGGGAGAAATGGTATACTTACGGTGTCACTGGCTGAAACAACTTCTCCTGCCTGAACTGCAGTTTCATGTTGCTGGTGACAAAGACGGGAGAGAGTGGGATTCATTCAGGACACTGAGGCTTAAACATGAAGATTAAGAATAAAAAGGCACTCGGGAAAAAGGAAAACACACCAGAGATGTTGCATGTGGGCTCAAGGGAAGGTTACCTTACCTTTTCTTTGAGACAGGGTCTCTTGCTGGCTTGGAACTTGCCTAATAGGTTAGGCTGGCTATCAGCAAGCCCTAGAGATCGACCTGTCTCCACCTCCTCGGCATGGGGACTATAAGGGAGTACATACCACCAAAGCCGCTGTTTTCAGATTCTGGAGATCAAACTTGCAAGGAAAGCACCTGACTGACTGAGCCCTCTCACCGGCCCTATCTTAATCATTTTTAAGGGCACAGTTCACTGGCATGGTTGCATAACCAGCACTATTACCTGTGTCAAGAATGTTTTCTTAAGCTGGGCGGCGGCGGTGGCACACGCCTTTAATCCCAGCACTCAGGAGGCAGAGGCAGGTGGATCTCTGTGAGTTCCAGGCCAGCCTGGGCTACCAAGTGAGTTCCAGGAAAGGCGCAAAGCTACACAGAGAAACCCTGTCTCGAAAAACCAAAAAAAAAAAAAGCTTACTCCTTGCCTCAAGATTTGGATCAATGAATTGCCACTCCAGAGACTCCTGCTGCTGCCTGTGGATCAAGTGTTGAACTCTCAGCACCATGCTTCCCGCTATGATGATGATGGACTAAATCTCTGAAGCTCACTCGGAGAAGGGGCCGTCTCTGTGGGACTCAGCCAGAACGGACCTGAACATTCTGCCCAAGGCCAATCCAGGCCCCAGCTGCTGATCCTGTTAAGCCCAACAACTTGGAGGTATTGGTGAGATTGCCCTACTGATCAACCTGTTCAGCTGAGGTCCATTTGGGAGAGGTTTCAGAAGCCTACAGCCTGCAGTCTGAGGAAACAAGATCAGCTGAGGAGTTGGCGAGCAAGCAAAACTCGACCCGAGAATGCAAGAGAAGGAGCCGTCCAGTCGCCGAACCAGGTCACCAGAGTCATAAGCCCATCCTACACCAACTGGGAACAGGTAAGGCCCCATCTCCGGACCAGCAGATCAGGTCTCTAGGCCCTAAGCCCCAGCCATCAGAGCCCCAGCAACCAGGCAGCTACCTTTCCCTGCTCCCTCACAAAACAAAAACAAAAACAAAAACAAAAACAAAAACACAACCCCCCCCCCCAAAAAAAAAAACCCAGCCCCTGTGAACCCAACAACCACCGGAGTCATAAGCCCACCCTACACCAACTGGGAACAGCCATTGGAGCCCCAGGGACCGGACAGTGGCCTCTTTCCCTGCCCCCTCACCAAGAAAACCATTCCATGCGACACCAACAACCACTGGAGCCATAAGCCCACCCCACACCAATTGGGAACAACTGCTCCCTAAGACAGAACCCACTAACACTGATTGGACTAAGCTGCTCCTGGAGAAACAGAACCCAACAGCACCGATTCGACCAAGAACTCGTAGTGGACCAAGACTATCAATTAGAACAAGAGAGGCACCTTCAGACACAGACACTGCCTACACTGAGCAGAGGAAGAGATGAGTAGACGCCAGTGCAAAAATACAGGCAACAACATAAAGACCTATATGACAACATCAGAACCTAGTGTTTTGACACCTGCAAGACCTGAACATACCAACGCAGAAGCAGCAGAAAAAAAAATCCTAAAAATGACTTTAAGAAGATGATAGAGGCCCTTAAAGAGGAAATGAAAAACTCCCCTAAAGAGGAAATAAAAAATTCCCTTAAAGAAATGGAAGAAAAAAAAAACAAACAAAAAATTGGAAGAAAGCCAAGAAAAAGTAATTAAACAGATGAAGGAAACAGTTCAAGATTTGAAAATTGAAATCGATACAATAAAGACACAAACTGAGGGAATGCTGGAAATAGAAATTGTGACTAAACGAACAGGAACTACAGATGCAAGCATAACCAACTGAATGCAAGATAGAACAGAGAATCTCTAATGTTGAAGACACAATAGAGAAAATAGATTCATCAGTCAAAGAAAACACCAAAACCAAAAAAGTCGTAACACAAAACGCCCAAGAAATTTGGGACACCGTGAAAAGACCAAACCTAAGAATAACAGGGATAGAAGAAGGAGAATACCAACTCGAAGGCACAGAAAATATATTCAACAAAATCATAGAAGAAAACTTTCCTAACCTAAAGAAAGAAATACCTATGAAGATACAAGAAGCTTACAGAACACCAAATAGGATGGATCCAAAAAAAAGTCCCCTCGACACATAGTAATCAAAACACTAAACATACAGAACAAAGAAAAAATATTAAGATCTGCAAAGGAAAAAGGCCAAGTAACATATAAAGGCAGACCCATCAGAATAACAGCAGACTTCTCAACAGAGACTATGAGAGCCAGAAGGTCCTGGACAAATGTTATACAGACACTAAGAGACCACGGATGCCAACCCAGACTATTATACCCAGCAAAACTCTCAATCGCCATAGACGGAGTAAACAAAATATTCCATGATAAAACCAGATTTAAACAATAACTATCCACAAATCCAGCCCTACAGAAAGCACTAGAAGGAAAAATCCAACCTAAAGAAGCTAAACATACCCATGAAAACTCAGGCAATATATAATCCCACACCAACAAATACCAAAGAAGGAAAATGCAACACTACCACAAAAAAAAAAACCAGGAATTAACAATCACTGGTCATTAATATCCTTCAATATCAATGGTCTCAACTCACCTATAAAAAGACACAGACTAGCCGGGTGGTGGTGGCGGCGGCGGCGGCGGCGGCGGCGGCGGCGGCGGCGGCGGCGGCGCACGCCTTTAATCCCAGCACTCGGGAGGCAGAGCCAGGCGGATCTCTGTGAGTTCGAGGCCAGCCTGGTCTCCAAAGCGAGTTCCAGGAAAGGCGCAAAGCTACACAGAGAAACCCTGCCTCGGAAAAAAAAAAAAAAAAAAAGACACAGACTAACAGAATGGATATGAAAACAGGATCCATCCTTCTGCTGCATACAAGAAACACACCTAAACTTCGAAGACAGACACTACCTCAGAGAAAAAGGCTTTCCAATCAAACGGACTTAAGAAGCAAGCTGGTGTAGTATCCTAATATCTAGGACTTCACACTAAAATCAATCGAAAGAGATCAGGAAGGACATTACATATTTATCACAGGGAAAATCCACCAAGATGAAGTCCCAATTCTGAACATTTATGCCCCAAATACAAAGGCACCCACATTTGTAAAAGAAACATTACTAAAGCTTAAATTGCACATCGAACCCCACACACTAGTAGTGGGAGATTTCAACACACCACTCTCACCAAAAGACAGATCTACCAGACTGAAACTTAACAAAGAAATAAAGGACCTAACAGATGTTATGACTCAAATGGACTTAATATATATCTACAGAACATTCCACCCTAACACAAAAGAATATACCTTCTTCTCAGCACCCCATGGAACTTTCTCAAAAATTGACCACATGCTCAGTCACAAAGCAAATCTCAACAGACACAAAAACATTAGAATAATCTCCTGTATCTTATCGGATCACTATGCCTTAAAGTTAGATTTCAACAACAACAAAAACTATAGAAAGCCTACAATCTCATGGAAACTGAATAATGCCCACCTGAAGCACCAATGGGTCAAGGAGGAAATAAATAAATAAGATTTCCTAGAATTTAATGAAAATGAAAGTACAACATACCCAGACTTATGGGACACTATGAAAGCAGTGCTAAGGGGAAAATTCATAGCTCTAAATGCACACATAAAGAAGTCGGAGCAGGCTGGAGAGATGGCTCAGTAGTTAAGAGCACTGACTGCTCTTCCAAAGGTCCTGAGTTCAATTCCCAGCAACCACATGGTGGCTCACAACCACCTGTAATGAGATCTGGTGCCCTCTTTTGGCCTGCAGGGACACATAAGGCAGAATACTGTATACATAATAAATAAATCTTTTAAAAAAAAAAGAAGTTGGAGAAAGCTCACACTAGTGACTCAACAGCACACCTGAAAGCTCTAGAACAAAAAGAATGTTTTCTTTGTCACTCTAAACTTGGATCCATCAAACAGCAGCTGCCTGGGGGCCTGCCCATGGAGGCCCAGCCATCACTCTGCTTCTGCCTCTATGAATCTGGTACCTCCTCCTGAAGTAGAATAAGGTGGAAAAGACCAGTTATTAGATTCTGATTTATAGATTTATTTAGCAGTTTACTTAAAGCACTGCTTGTACCGTCTATTTGCCGGGCATGACTTCACTCACTCCCTAAAAGGCTACCTGAAACACAGTGACCTGGAGAAAGAATCAGAACACTGGGCCGTGGCCTTAACCACCTTCCTACTGCCACACATTCTTCTATAAAATCCTGCTTGCTTGCCCAGCCTGCCTTGCGGTTTTGGAGTACACAATGAGGATACAAAGTGGGTCTGGGACAGAAGCGTTTCAGGGGCTGTCCTGGCTTCGGTCCCCTGAAGGCATCTCCTCTCTTCCACTCTCATTGGTGTTGGAGCGCTTATTCCAGAAAGATCTTTGCAACACTCTTGAGTGAACTTGTATAATATCTGTCCCTTCATGATCTGCCTCTACTCTTTCATTACCATTCTTTCAACTCCATTTGCTGGGTCCCTGCTCAGAAAATGAAGGGGTTCTGAGGCGGCAGTCAGAATCAGGAAGAGGACGCTGCACCAGAACCCAGCATACTGTGCAGCCTGACAGTGATTTCATTTTTCCTACGAGTCCAGACATGCTCTAGCTACAGTGGGGAATGACACACAAGAACACAGACACTGAGGCTGGGTGTGCAGTTCAGGGAAAGAGAGCCTGCCTACCATACAGGCTGTTAGCCTAGCACACATTTGTCAAAAAAGAACTTCCTATTTCTAAGCATCTAAAGGCAATAAAATGGAGGTAAAGATGAGCCTGGCATGGTGGTACAGGTCTATGATCTCAGCACTCAGGAATAAAGGCAAAAAAATCAGGAGCTCAAAGCCATCCTCAGATGTATAGAGTTCAGGGCCAATGTGGTTAGTTTTTTGGTCATCTTAACACAATCTAGGTTGTCTTGGAACAGGGAACCTCAGCTGAGAGAATACCTCGATCAGATTGGTCTATAGGTAAGTCTAAGGGGGCTTTTTCCTGATTAATGACTGACTAATCACTGGGCAGATGGTCCTGGATGGTATAAGAAAGCAAGCTGAACAGTGGTGCCACACACTTTTAGTCTCAGCACTTGAGAGGCAGAGGCAGGTGGATCTCTCTGAACTTGAGGCCAGCCTGGTCTACAGAGTTCCAGGACAGCCAGGACTACGTAGTGAGACTCTCTCTTGAAAAAAGAAAGAAAAGCCCCTGACAGTGGGACCAGGATTTATCCTATGAACTGCCTTTTTGGAGCCCATTCCCTATGGCGGGACACCTTGCTCAGCAGGGGGGTAGGGGCTTGGTCCTGCCTCAACTTGATATGCCAGGCTTTGTTGACTCCCATGGGAGGCCCTACCCTCTCTAAGGAATGGAATGGGGGGGGGGAATGGGAGGAGGGGAGGGAAGGAGAACTGTGGTTGTTATGTAAGATGAAAAAACAATTAATTAAAAAAAAAAAAAAAAGGAAAAAGCAAGCAAGCAAACAAGCAGGCTGAGCAAGCCGTGAGCAACAAGCCAGTCAACAGTGTTCCTCTATGGCTGTTTCAGTTCCTGACTCCAGGTTCCTGCCTTCCCTTTCACGATGGACTATGATGGGGACATGTAAGCCAATAAACCCTTTCCTCCCCAAGCTGCTTTTGGTCACGATGTTTTGGTTTTGGTTTTTCAAGACAGGGTTTCTCTGTGTGACAGCTCTGGTTATCCTGGAACTTGCTTTGTAGACCAAGCTGGCCTCGAACTCACAGAGATCCTCCTGCCTCTGCCTCCTGAGTGCTGGGATTAAAGGTGTGTGCCACCACCTCCTGGCTGGTTTTATTACAGGAATGGATAGAAACCTAAGTAGGACAGCGTGGTGGTTTGAATAAGAATGGCCCCTATCGGGTCATATAAGTGTGGCCTTGTAGGCGGAAGTGTGTCAGTGGGGGTGGGCTTTAAGGTTTCAAAATCCCATGCTAGGCCCAGTCTCTCTTCCTACAGATCAAGATGTAGAACTCTTAGCACCGTGTCTACTTGCACTCTGCCAAGCTCCCCACCATGATGATCATGAACTAACTAACCTCTGAAGCTGTAAGAGAGACCCCCAATTACATACTTTCTTTTTTTTGTCTTGGTCACAGTGTCTCTTCACAGTGACAGAACAGTGACTAAGACAGACACTCTAGCTACATAAGACCCAATATAGGAGCTGGAGAGATGGCTCAGTGGTTAAGAGAACTGGCTGCCCTTCCAGAGGATCTGGGTTCAATGGTGGTTCACAACCACCTGCAACTCCAGTTCCAGGGGATCTGACACCTTCTTCTGGCCTCTGGGGGCACCAAGCACATGGTACACAGACATGCATGTAGGTAGAACACCCATACACATTAAAAAATAATAATAGCAGGGCGGTGGTGGCACACGCCTTTAATCCCAGCACTCGGGAGGCAGAGCCAGGCGGATCTCTGTGAGTTCGAGGCCAGTGTGGGCTACCAAGTAAGTTCCAGGAAAAGGCGCAAAGCTATACAGAGAAACCCTGTCTCGAAAACCCAAAAAAATAAAAATAAAAATAAAAAATAAAAAATAATAATAGCTGGACAGTAATGGTGTATGCCTTTAATCCCAGCACATGGGAGGTAGAGGCAGGTGGATCTCTGTGAGTCTGAGACCAGCCTGGTGAGTTTGAGACCAGCCTGGTGAGTTTGAGACCAGCCTGGTGAGTTTGAGACCAGCCTGGTCTACAAAGTAAGTTCCAGGACAGCTAGGAATACATAGAGAAACCCTGTCTCGAAAAACAAAAATAAATAATTATAATTATTATAATAATAAAAGCCAGATTTGGTAGTACACACTTTTAATCCCAACATTCAGGAGGCTGGATCTCTGTAAATTCAAGACCAGCCAGGTTGTTTTAGAGAGTTCTAGGGCAGGTAGAGATTAAGACAAAGAGACCAAAAAAATATACACACATATATACTCTGTCTCTCACCATACAATACCCTGGTCTGTCCTGGGACCTTGCCAGCAAGAAAGTCAACAAATCCAGCACATGCAGCTTCTTGACCTTGGGTCAGAACTGTGGTACCCTGTTATAAACATCTGAATAAGGACTAAAACACTACTATATTTTGTTTTTAATAAAAATGTGTTATGCCAGGTGGTGGTGGCTACAGACCTTTAATCCCAGCACTCAGGAGGATTTCGTAGAGGTAAGGATAGTGGCTGGGTGTTCTGCATTTCTGATCTTTCAGCTTTTGCCCTGATATCTGGCTCTGGGTTTTTTATTAAAAGACCATCTAAGGTCTGAACAACAGCCCCCAAACACTCTAGCCCCATACTTACAACAACTCTGGGCAGGGGAGGTAATAAGGCACATAGGAGACCAGCAGCCAGTCCCTGACATATCCCCTAGAAAGAGAAAGTACCTGTTAATGCCACTCTGTCTTAGAGGCTGCCATGTGCTCTTTATCAGGAGCACAGACCTTCAGTGGTGCATTTGGGAGGAAGCCCTGTCACTCTAGGGCTGTTGACAGCCTGTACCTAGCACAGGGCCTAGTGTGTAGTTGTCTTTTTGTCCATGTGGGTATTCACTCATGGCACAGCTATATCCTTGATGCCAGGTCTCCCACACAAACAGTAAGGAGACATGCAGTGCCAGTAGCCCCCCACAAGGCCATCAGGAGGGGTGACTTAGGAGCATGAGCAGGGTTCCTTATCAACATGGTTGAACTGTCTAGGCAGAAAACATGGTAAGTTAAAGGCTAGGAAGCTAAATCAAGGCAAAACACAAAAGTCAAAACTAGTCTGCCGGGGGCTGGAGGATCCTGAGTCCCGAGAGATTGATGGGACCTGTATGAGTATCAAGGTTTAGGGGTGACATGCAGAGGCAGTGAGGAAAGCTGTGAAGGACAGGGAAGAGACTCCAAAAGGAAACTCACCATAAGATGCAGAGACCTGTGCTAGTGAGCAGGCAGAATGCCAGGCCCAGGGCCAGTCTTCGGCGGGCCATCACAGGGTGCTGAACAGAAGCTAGGCACCTTTAGCAAGCCCTAGGACCTCGGCCAATCAGACACTTCCCTCCCAGGCCACTCAGGCTCCAAGTCTGCCTCTCTTGAGGTCTCAGAAACTCCTGCAAAGAAATTCTCCAATTATTTTCCTCCTTCAGTTGACCACAGGCTAAGGGACAATGCCTCAGTGCTCAGTGGCAGCTAGGATGTCTCCCCAGGCAGTGGTCTGTATGTAGGCTCTATCCCATCAGCAAAAGTGAGTAAAGGGCCATCTAGGATCAGACTGGGACAGCATCCCCAGTGACCTTGTGTAGGCCTAGACTTGACTTTACAGGCTCCACCTTAGGGAAGGGCCACCATCTTAGACTACCTGCTGTACTCAGTTCCGGGGATAATCTCAGGAATGTGCTATGACAACTTGAGCAGATATAGGGCAGTAAAGCTTAACAAGATCCAGATGCTCCTGCAGACATTTTGTTTGAGATACAAATGGCGTCCAACGTGGTGGCAAGATTTTCCACCTAAAAACTGAGAGAAAAGATTCTAAAACGGAGCTAAAAACAGCTTCCTAATTGTCTCTCTCAAATGAGCGGCAGCTGCCGGTTTGAGCTACTGGTGGGTTCCTGGCGTGCGTGCTCGACCTGCCGTATGGCGGGAACGAGGCTCTTTGTAAGTGGCACTTTGAGCTGCATGGTGGATTTAGCCTTTGTTGGTGCAGAGCAAAAGGGGAGGTTTCTGGGTTGCACGCTGCTTGGATAAAGGCATGGACCCAAGATGGCTCCCAGAGCTGGAGGTGAGCATACCGCTGACATGTTGGGAAGCTGAGGTGGGCGGAGCCAGCAGCCACAGCTGCTGCAGTTTAAAGCAATAGATTCACAATAAGACAGATTCAGATGTAATAGTTTACAATGTGTGTAAAATATACGTAGGCTTGAAAGAGACAAAAAAGGTGATATATACAGTTATATAAACAAATACATAGTTTTAAAAAATAAAGTCTTTAAAGAGACAGTAAAATTAATATAAAAATAAGCCACGTAAAGATGAATATTACACAGAGAATCTGGATTGTGTTGTCTTTGGGACTTTTAACTGCAGAAAAACATTTGATCATAAAAGATGTTGAGTTAAATCAAAATGTATATTTTAAAAGTACCTTCACTTCAAAATTTGGATATAAGGATATGTTGCTTTGGAAAAGAGTCTCTGCTTTTGTTTCCACAGAAAGCCAGAGGCTATGGTTTGTTCCAGATTAAGATACATCAGGTTTGACCAGCCAAGACCCCCTGAAAGGTCTCTGATGACACCATGGCCCAGATGATCCAACATCCAGAATGGTTTGAAGGCAACTGGCTCAGACGATACACCCTCATGGACTATTCCATAATCCTCAAATTTTCTTTGTGTCCCCATAAGATACAGCGCCCCCCTCCAGCAGGAAGTAGTAAGAGAAGCTACGCCCAAATTCCCAAATTATATGTAATTTTACTTTGTTAAGGTTAAAACCTTCCTTTTGGAAAAAAAAAAGGGGGGAAGTGCTGTGGGATGTTCTGTATGGCAAATGTGTTGCTCTGATTGGTTGGTAAATAAATCACTGATTGGCCAGTGGCCAGGCAGTAAGTATAGGCAGGACAAGGAGGAGAATAAAGCTGGGAAGTGGAAGGCTGAGTCAGAGAGACACTGCCAGTCGCCATGATGAGAAACAGCATGTGAAGATGCCGGTAAGCCACGAGCCATGTGGCAAGGTATTGTGAGACCAAAATGAGCCATCTTAGAAATAAGACCAAAATGCTTTCACCCCAAAATTAAGGCCTAAGATTTTTCCTTTTGGGAATAGGCCATTAGTTACTGAAACCAGTCAGTTCAGATTCCAGAAACCAGGAAGTGTAAAAGTACAGAGTCACAAGGTAGTCACGAGGTAATGCCTGCCGGACTATGGAATGTCCTCTCCCTGGTTTCCAGGGTAACTGACCACAGAAATGCCCCCACCTGAGGGCAGCCAATGAGAAGTGGTGGCCGGCAACCACTCCCTTAGAAGTAATTTCTAGAAGCCCCTAGAAACGAGCCAATCAGAATTGTACCCGTACTAGCACCCCTAAACTATGTAACCTTGTGACTTTTCCCTTTAAAAGCTGAGCTTGCAGATAGGTGGGCGCTTCCTCCAGCCTCCACTGCGTTGGGTGTATTGGACGAAGTCCCTGCTTAGGCTTGTATTGGATAGCCAGAATTAAACCATGCTTTTGCATTCCGGCATGCTCGTCTTTGGTGGTCTCTCTGGGGGTCACGATCTGGGCACAACAGGTATAGATTAATGGAAATGGATTAATTTAAGCTGTAAAAACAGTTAGCAAGAAGCCTGCCACGGCCATACAGTTTGCAACCAATATAAGTCTCAGTGTTTAACCAATATAAGTCTCTGGCGGGTGACAGAGATTTGTCCTGACTGTGGGCCAGGCAGGAAAACTTAAGCTACAAATGGCCCTTGAAGCTATCTAGATAATCCTGCTGAGCAGCCCAGATAATCCTGCTGGATTTCCCACCAAAAGTTCAACCCAATAGTTTCAAATATGGTTTCGCACGGAAAGTCTAGACCAATAGTTAAAAAAAAAACAAAACAAAACACCTAGCCCCATATCCCTTCTACCTAATCCCCAAAACCAAGGCATGTAATTCCCGGCTTGTGTTTTTTTTTTCCTTTAAAATCCCCCAACCCCTAAGCCTGGGCTGCCACATCTTCCCTCCATCCAATGCCTCGGAGGCATCGGTCGATGGCTCAGGTTCGAACCTGACAATAAAGAGACCCTTGTGTGCTTGCATCAGAAACCGGCTCCTTGGTGGTCTCTGGGGGTTTCGAGAGGCGGGTATAACAACCTCAGTTCTTGGAATTTTTCCTGAAACAATTCCTGGCCACCTGGGGGAGGGGGGCCTGGGCTCTGTAGGATACATCAGAAAGCACTCAGCCTCTTCCTCTCAAAGATCTCCTGCCTAGTGGTTCTCCACCGCCAAACGGTTAGGGGAAGACATGATGAAGCTACAGGCCACAGAGAGTGTGGTGGACCCGACATCAGGGAAAGCTCCCAGGTCTGGGGTCATGGGGGTTAGGGCTCTGCGCACTCCTGTTGTCCCTGCAAACCCGTCCCCTCTCTCGCCCTCTGGGATCTCAGTTTCCCTATCCAGCTCTCTACTTCTCGCCTTACTAGCCTCGGGCTCAAGCTGGACAGAACTGCTTCGCAGACCTAAATCCAGGTGCAAACCCTGCAAGTGCAAGAGGCGATTCAATTCCAGGAGACTGGGGCTGAGACGCGCACCTGAACTTTGCCCTGTGCTGGCTCCAGGGCCTCCACCTCCTTCTCAGCGGCTGCGGTGGGGTGCGGTGCGAGGACCGGGTGGGGCAGAGCAGGGCTCAGCGAGACTGTCCTCGGAGGTACAGAATCACTCCCTTTGGGCAGACAGCCGTTAACACGGAAGGAGGAACAAATCCCAACCCGGAAAACAGGAACTGGATGACTCCCCGGAGATCGCTGCGTGCTTACACAGGGTGGAGCCGGGCAAAGCAAACACAGTTGAGCGCCGGGTCTCTGGGGCGGAGCAAAGCCTTACACCCACCCATCCACGCCCCTCCCATGCCCTCCCTCTGTTTGCTGAGCTACACTCGAGCCCCGCCCACTGGCCTCAGCCTGGCACTCGCCGTAAGGGGAGAGTTCATGGACCCTCGCAGTGTCTTCTCTAGCCTTCTAAATCCTGGTGGAGAATGCAGAGCTCCAGATCATAGGCAGGGATCGATCACAGGTCCTGGAACACAGGGCGGCGTGTAGGCAGAGATGTGAGACACGATTTGGAGGAAAGTACTTCCAGGTAGTCAAGGAGGGGAGAACCAGGGGCACTGAACCTGATCTCGGCTCTCAGAATCTCCCGGAGGCCCTGTCTCTTCCTCAGACCCGTCGAGTGGCCATGCTCCCTTCTTCGGCTTATCGGTTCCAGGAAAGGCCGCCCTTGTCCACCCCAGGGTCCCAGGAAGGACCCACTGACTCGTTTGATCAAGTATCGACCAAGCAAAAATGCATACAGAGGACTCTGCTAGGAGGGAGGACAGGAGGGGAGAAACCGTGAGCGGGAAGAACGGATTCCAAAGAGATTGTGGATTTGCCCAGGGTCACAAGCAGCTTCAAGCGCTGGCACATGTGCCTCAGCCCTGAAGCTCAGAGCAGTTAATGAGCAGCGAAGTGAGAGACTCTAATAGTCCAATGGGTGAAACTAGGAATGGTGGTTCTGAGTTTGACCCGGAAAGGACACACGACCAGGACCAGTGTTCTCCAAAGAGACCAAGACAGGGTGTTATTTAGTAGCAGATATGCAGAGATTAAAGTCTGATACAAGAGATGGAGTGACCACTGAGGATAAAGGTAGGATCAGTGTCGTCGAAGAAGGGAGACGTTAGGGAGGTAAGAACCTTTGATGAATGTTGGACCACTTCTTCTACTGCGTCTATACCTAGGGGTTGAGAGAGTGGGGTGTGCACCCTCTGTATTTTGATCGTGCCTGGTGGGCAGCTGTGATAAATGCTATAGTAAAGTTTACCAATGACCCCAGTCTCCCATCTGGGGTGTCATGGGTCCTTAATTAGGATATAAAAGATTCCCCCATTCTGCATGAAAGATACAATGCCTTCCTGAATATGCAGCATATCTCCTACAGGACCAATAAGGGCAGCCATAAGTCTCTGGCCATGTCTACAGTAATCTCTAGTTTGACCATAGAGAAAGCAAACACAGGGGACAAGTGTTTTAGAAGTTGATTTAGGTGTTACAGTGACAAGTATCTCCTTTTGGCCACCTGCTGGTCTTCAGACCCCTCCACGGGAATGGTCTGGTTGAACCACTGAGTGAATGTAGGTTTCCTGAACCTTTGAAATCTTAAATATAACAATAGCATAGAGGGGGAAAAATCTAAAACATTTCTTCATTACCTTAAATCACTTTCTTATACCTTCAGAACTTAAGCTTTCACATCCTCAGACATTTATACACTTTTCTAGACTGTCATTGCAACTGGGCTGCATTTTCTCCTGGGATCTCTTGAGGAACTTCAGTTCTACCACTCGATGCCAAGTCTCAGTTGCTCCCTCTGACCCTTCATGACCTTTTAAAACTGATAGCACCTAGGTGACTTTTTTTTTTCTCTGTGTAGTTTTGGAGCCTGTCCCGTGTAGGGCCCTGGTCTCCTTTGCCTGCTTGCCGACCCTGACCAGATGTCCTCCCTACGCTAACTCCCTGCTGGGTTCCACCCTCCTGAATGCTTTAGGGAAGTTCCTTGTCTGTGTATCCTGCATATTGGGCATTAACAGCTTAGATGCAAGAATGTAAACATCAGTAGCGAACTTCTGCCCTCCGGGATTCTCCCATTGTGCTGTAAGCCTGTATTTAAGGTTTCCTCCCTCTTTCAATAAACGACATTCGGCATTCTGCTGAGGTGAATGACCCGCTGTCTTTGTCTCTGTTTTTCGATCCACAGCCCCTCGCTCGGACATGGTGAACAGGTGGTGGTAGTGCAGGCGTTATCCCTACAGTCCTGGATCTCGCTCTGTAGACCAGGCTGGTCTCGAACTCACAGAGATCCGCCTGGCTCTGCCTCCTGAGTGCTGGGATTAAAGGCGCTGCCCGGCTCCTAGGTGACTCTTATGTTACAAAGTTCAGCCATCAGCACAAGGTACATTCTTGTATATGAGTACATGGAGGTGCAGCTTTAACCTTATTAAAGAAGCATTGTTTTTTTTTTTTTTAAATCCTACCTTTAATAAGCCCTGCTTTTATGATTTTTGTTTTCAGGACAGGAATTATCACAAAAATAGAGAAAACAGGCATGGGGGTAAGCCCAGATGAAGAAAAGATGAATAAGGGACCTGGATCAGCCTGTCTTAAAAAAATTATTTATTTTTATTTCATGTGCTCTGGTGTTTTGCCTGCATGTATATCTGTGTGAGGGTGTCAGACCCTGGAACTGGAGTTACAGACAGTTTGTTAGCTGCCATATGGGTGCTGGGAATTGAACCCAGATCCCCTGGAAGAACAGTCAGTGACCTTATGCTGAGCCATCTCTCCAGCCCCCCCCCCCCCCAATCAGCCTTTGACAGTCTGCTGTAGAGTTATTTCCCATCCCTATTAGGACAGGCTGCTGGTTAGAGGGGAGGATCTCTCTTGGATGAGAAACATCCATATGTAAGTGCTACCCCAGACAGGTGTAGACAGGAAGAAATAGTTTGTGTGGTGGCAGAAGTTGCCACCATTGAAAATTGAGCAGGCCGCTTTTGGCCATTGAACTGTACTGAGGCCAAGCTATTTATAGTAACAGTGAGGCTTTAATAAAATCTGAGTCCGTGGAGGGAGAGCAGAAGGGTGGTAAAATGAACTCCACCAAAGGGAATTTTATAAGCTCCAAGTGGGAGCTGAGAGGCAAGAGAGAAGCCCAGGAGGGCATAGAGAAGCTGTGAGACTCCAGGACAGAGCTGAGAGACGGAGGGGCGAGGTTGCAGAGGCCAGGAAGAGCTTAAGGCAGCTGCAGGACTTAGCAGGCAGCTCCTAGGGGGAGGAGGCCGGGAAACAGGGCAGGTTCCAGTAGAGGGAGAGGAGCAAATGTCTTAGTAACTGGAGAGTCAGTAGTGGGGGCCCTGGAGGGGTAGCAGGCTCCAGGAGCCAGAGAGAGGACACTCACCTAGTAGGCAAGGAGAGGTAGCTGGGTAGAGCAGGTGGAGAGAAGAAACGGCTGAAGAGCAGAGGGGCGCTAGAACTTGAAGCCAAATATGATGGGTAGCAGAAAGAAATGATTCATACATTCTTTAAGGAAGTCAAATCAGGGGGGCGGGAGGGGGGAGAACAAGGGAATCTGTGGCTGATATGTAGAACTGAATTGTATTGCAAAATAAAAATTAAAAAAAAAAAAAAAGAAAGTCAAATCAGCAGCTTGAATCAGTTTTAAATGTTGAGACCTCAGGAGGTGGTGGTGCATGCCTTTAGTCCCAGCACTCGGGAGGCAGAGGCAGGTAGATCTCTGTGAGATCGAGGCCAGCCTGGTCTACAGAATGAGTTCCAGAACAAGTACCAAAACTATACAGAGAAACCCTGACTCAAAAAAACAAAAAAACAAAAACTAAAACAAATCAAAAAAAACCCCAGAAAACCGAAAGAAAGAAATGTTGAGATGTGGGCATAAAGGTAAGGGCAGTATCCTCTACCAATGCTACCTGGAGAGAGAGAACTCGGGAAGGGAATAGTGTTTAGAAACTCTTGTATGTTAGGAGACGGGACAAGTGGAGAAAAGAGAAGACAGTAGTGGGTGACCTGAAAGTTAACCTTTTTTTTTCCAGTAGAAGTTCAGCTGTGGGGCTGGAGACGTGGCTCGGCCAGTTAAGAGCACTGACTGTTCTTCCAAAGGTCCTGAGTTCAATTCCCAGCAACCACATGGTGGCTCACAACCATCTGTAATGAGATATGGCGACCTCTTCTGGCCTGCAGGCATCCATGCAGACAGAACACTGTATACATAATAAATAAATCTTTAAAAAAAAAAAAAAAGTTCAGCTGTGGGGCTGAAGAGATGGCTCAGCGGTTAAGAGCACTGGCTGCTCTGTCAGAGGACCTGGGTTCATTTCCCAGCACCCACATGGTGGCACAGGACTGTCTGTAGTAGCTCCAGTTCCAGGGAATCTGGCATCTGTTATGCCCAGATTGGGACCCCAAAGATAACCACCACAGACCTTAGGTTCAGAATGCAACAGCATGGTTTATTTCTGTTTGTTTACAAGCCTCGGGCAGGGAAGCTCGATCCAAAGCACTCACTCGTAGTCGTGAGGCCAGGAGGAACTTGCTTTTTCTTTGTGTGGCTAGCTTTTTAAAGGCAAAATCCACAAGCCCTTCAGGGGGGTTGGGGGAGTTTTGCACGAGTGCAACTCGGATTGGTTTATTTTTATCTCTGTTCTCTTTTAATTGGGTGAGGGTATGTAACCTTTGAATTTACTGGTTGGTGGTTACAATTTATTACTTTGGGGGTAGTCCAGCACAAGTCCCAGGCTTTGTCCTTGAGCCACCACGGGGGGGCTGGCTGGCCAAGCACGTACTGCACATAACTCTAAGTTGGTGAGGGGCCCCAGAAAGTAAACATCTGGCTGAACTTTGAGCAGTCAGAGTATGTGTAGAAAGGGAGCTACTGCAAGGACTGTCTTTTGTTCATGGCCCTCCCAGAAACTGCTTGCTCAAGTCTCAGGAAACTGAAATTGAGGCCTGATCTCTGAGAGAAGACTGAGCAGCCTGTTATGGCATCTGCTTGGTCCTTTCAGCATCCTCACACAAACATACATGCAGATAAAAAACCAGTGTACATAAAATAAAAATCAATAAATCTTTTTAAAAAAGAAGCTCAGCTGTGGTCACATCATGTAGCAAAGTGCCCATCCTTGGATAGTGTGGTCTAATTTTTTTTCCGTAAGTATGCAATGGACCAAAGGAAGGTCCCAGTTGGTGACCCAGAACCCCAAGAACATATCCCTTCTTCTCTGTAACATAGAGAAAGAAGGGACAAGACTCATATAAGGGGTGGTCGAGAAGAGAGGAAGAAGGAATCCAAGAGCATAAGAAGCCAGCCATCCCAAGGAAGGACAGAATTTCACCCTAAAGCAACTGGATTAGTGTTTCCTATCTAAGGTAAAACTCCCTCTAGCCAAACATAATCCTCTTCTCATCATCCAACCTTTACAAAACCCCTTCACTCCCATCCAGGGCAAAAGCATACATTCCCTGCCCTCCTGGTCCTGGTCGTTTGGAAAGTTTCATCTGTGTAGATGCGTTTGTGTTTTCTGTTGTGTCTGTAAGTCTGGGAGCTGAGACAGAAATGGGCCAGGCTCAGTTGATGGTGGTGAATGATGGTGGCCAGCACATGTTTTGTTTCTGACTGGTCTCCTCTGAGCCTGTGAGCTTTTTGTGTTCTGTGTTTATTGGTTTTATTTTTGCTTTCTCTGCCACCAGCCACTACCACTAACGCAGCTTGCCATGGCTGCTTTGATGGGCAGGGCTCAGAATTCATCTCTGGGCTTTCTGGTCACCGGATTCAGTTTAGCAGAGAGTCAATGTCTTTTGAGTGTGGATAATACTAAAGTTGTTTTAAACTTCTTCTTTAGGTTTCTTCAACAACAGATCAAAAGATTTCTAACCAGATTTCTAAGCAGTTGCTATTACAGGATTACCGGCTGCTAGATAAGGAGCCAGAGGCCTGCAACTCCTGATCATACCCTGAGGGTAGATCAAGCTTACTCCTAGAACTTTGATGTCCCCATTCAACAAGAAGTCATCTAAAGATAACATTGCCCCCTTCCTGGCCCCCTGTTTATCAATAGTAAACCAAAAAGGGGGAATGTAAGCCCCTTGAGGCACAGGAGTGGCCAGGCCCTGCCCCTGCGGACCTCCAACTGCTGGGCTCTACCCACAGAACCCAGCCCCTACAGAGTAAAAGCCCAAGCTTAGGATTTGAAAACCCACCAATCTCCACCCTGGAAATTGCTACCCTTGAAAACTGCACCCCCAAGAAATCCTATATAAAGCCTGCCTCTCCCTCAGTTCTTTTTTGTTGTTGTTGTTGTTGTTGTTTTGTGTGTGTGTGTGTGTTTTTGGTTTTTTGGTTGTTTGTTTTTTTGGTTGTTTGGTTTCTCTGTGGTGTTTTGGTGCCTGTCCTGGATCTTGCTATGTAGACCAGGCTGGCCTCGAACTCACAGAGATCCACCTGGCTCTGCCCCCTAAGTGCTGGGATTAAAGGCATGTGCCACCACGGCCCAGCCTCTCCCTCAGTTCTTGGTTGCTTTTCTCTTAAGCAGAAGCAGCCACCCTTATCGGGGACTAAGGGGGTCCAGCCCCTCAATAGTCCCCTCCCAGGGTCCGGGAAGAATCTACAACCAGCTGATAATTAATCTTTGAAGAAAAGAAATGAATCTATGTACATGAAATTCCTTAGTCCATACATTTTATTATTCTGTCAGTTTTCTCTCTACAAGCTTATACTCTGCTCTCATTCTTGCCTGATTTCTCTCTATATTTATCTACTGTTCCCTCTAGGTTCTATCTTAATTCCTTCATCTAGTTCTGTCCCTTCTGGGTTCTCATCCATCTTGTTCTTTCTCATATCAGCTCCTCTCCCATCTCCTTCTCTCTCATCTTGTTCTTCTCCATCTGGCTCTTCCTCATCTTCCATCTCGTTCCTCTAGTCCTCTCTTCTAGCCCTTCAACCTAGTTCTTCCCGGTCTCAGTTTATTCCTCTCAAGTTCTTCCCATCTAGTTCATCCATTCTTTTTTTTTTCTTCTCTGTCCTTCCCGTGCCCTGGAAGTCCTGGTATATATACACTTACAAGCAGTATTCCCTTAGCAGTGCAAAGCCAGGCTTCCAGGGTCAAATGGAGGGGTGATAAGAATCACATAGAGGGGCAGTAATTGTTAATTATCATTTGCAACCCAAAAGGGAAGTGACTAATGGGGAAATGAATTAACTAAAGGCTAAATTCAGGTAATATCTAAGAAGAGGGCTCTTATGTGCTCAACTATAATCTTAAATGTAATTGGTAGAAAATGTTAAGAATCTATAAGTTACTAGGTCAATGGGAAAAAACAAAACTGTCTTCTTTTTTCCTGTGGCTCCTATCTGTCTGAGCTATCTGCCATTTTTTCTGCAGGGTGGGGGAAAGTGTGCTCAGTCGCTAGGCAACCTGTGTACAGGTAGATGCCTCTGATGATAGTTAAAGGGAGATCTGGAACTGGAGGTAAGATTTGGGAAAGGAGGAAGTTAAGCTTAATTGGCACATCTGTCAGGCCTTCTCAAACAGGTAGCCTGGATACTTAAGTCTGTTCTTAGAGAGTACAGAGGTATCTCTGATAAGGTACTTTCCTCCATCTGGAGATGGACCTGGCCGGATGCTGCCAATGATGATAATTACAGGGAGGCTTGAACTGGGGTTCTGGCTGAGCATAGCTGTCAGCACAGAAAGTTATCTAAATATTCCTAGAAGTGGTTAGGAAAGGAGTTAGAGGTCTATAAAGTTAGTAAGGCTGTAAGAAAGGAGGGTCCGAGCTAAATTGTGTAAAGCTATTACTTAACGTCCATCTGACCTAGGTGGTGTCTCCTTGTGGAATTTACCTTAAGTCAGGAGACTTTCATGTGGACTGTTATTACTGCTAGTCCTTGAGAGTGGCTAAGGGAGATACCTGATTCCAGAGGAAGCCTTTCCTGAGGCTGTTCTCCAAATAACCTGGAATGTGTGTGTCCAGAGGGTGATCAGTCCACACTGTTAGCCCTTCTTAGGGAAAAGTCAATTGGGAAAACTATGAAGGCACACATGATTTTCATAACAGAAGACAGCTGACATATAACAAGCCAAATAACACCAAAAGCTCCTTGGAATTTGGCTTCCTCTGGAGGAATTCCTTGATTCCTCCAGGTAGTGACTTTGCCATAACCAGCTGAGTTCTTATGATATATTCCTGTGGCCCGCAGCACACCCTCTTGTGGCTTTACCAATAAATTTCTTGTGTGAGATTTGCTGTGACTTTGTGGTATTCCTTGGCTCCTGACTGCCAGGATGCCTTTTCCCTCAGAGCTCTAACACTTCCCTTCAGAGCTCTAACATTTCCCCTCAGTGCTATACACTTACAGGTCTGGAGAGGGCTGAAGACAAACAAGAGAGAGGAAAGATAAAGGAGACTCCAGTAACTTAAAAATATATCTACACTGAGAGGGAAAAGGAAAGGCTATGGGGAAAAGTGCAGGTGCATTTAGGAAGTTGTAGGGAGAAAGTGCAGGTGCATTTAGGAAGTGGGAGGGAGAAAGTGCAGGTGCATTTAGGAAGTGGGAGAGAGAAAGTGCAGGTGCATTTAGGAAGTGGGAGGGAGAAAGTGCAGGTGCATTTAGGAAGTGGGAGGGAGAAAGTGCAGGTGCATTTAGGAAGTGGGAGAGAGAAAGTGCAGGTGCATTTAGGAAGTGGGAGGGAGAAAGTGCAGGTGCATTTAGGAAGTGGGAGGGAGAAAGTGCAGGTGCATTTAGGAAGTGGGAGGGAGAAAGTGCAGGTGCATTTAGGAAGTGGGAGAGAGAAAGTGCAGGTGCATTTAGGAAGTGGGAGGGAGAAAGTGCAGGTGCATTTAGGAAGTGGGAGAGAGAAAGTGCAGGTGCATTTAGGAAGTGGGAGGGAGAGAGTGCAGGTGCATTTAGGAAGTGGGAGAGAGAGAGTGCAGGTACATTTAGGAAGTGGGAGGGAGAGAGTGCAGGTGCATTTAGGAAGTGGGAGGGAGAGAGTGCAGGTGCATTTAGGAAGTGGGAGGGAGAGAGTGCAGGTGTGTTTGGACTTCTTGTTGGAGATGAACTGGTACTTGGGAAGATATGAAAGTGTTCAAGGTAACCAGCATGAGGGCCAAAAAGAGCAAAACAAGATACAGGGTGAAGGGAACACATCTACCATGAGCAAGTGGATGTGTTTAAAATTCCTGCTCTGTTTCTCTCTCTTGGAATATAGAAATATACATATGCATATGTACCTTTTATATCTTAGTGTATGTATGTGTGTTTAGTGTGCATGTCTATGTGTTTTATGTGTATAAGTGTGTGTGTGTGTGTGTGTGTGTGTGTGTGTGTGTGTGTGTATGCCTGAGGAAACCCAGGGTTAACATCAGGAGTCTTTCTCCATTGCATTCCACTTTATAAATTGAGGAATAGTCTCTTATATGATCACTGTTGCTTTGAAGAGTCATGAAGGTAGGTCCTCTTACTTTAATAAGAGAGGTTGATAAGCAAAATTGTATAAAGAAAACCTCAAGTGACTTTGCTGCCGTCGACCTGGACATGTCCCTTTGCCTACACCTAAGTGTATTAACCAGTTATCTCTCTCTTTCAGACTTACAGACTGTGACCATGCCAATCTGTAGTCGGAAGTTTCTCTAGTCCCACCCAGCCCTGCAGTCCCAAAGCCGCTTATAAAATAATCACTCAGAGGCTTATATTACAAACCGTATGTATGTCCAATGGCTTAAATTTCTTGCTAGACAGCTCTCTCATCTTAAATTAACCCATTTCTATTAATCTATGTTTTGCTACACGGCTGTAGTGTTACCAGTGAGCTGGCATGCTGCTCCTTGGTGGCAGGCTAGCATCTCTCTCACCCCACCTTTCTTCTCTTTCCTATCTCTGTCCTTGGATTTCCTTCCTGGCTATAACCTGGCTCACTATAGGTCAAAGCAGCTTCTTTATTAACCAGTCACAGCAACACATATTCACAGCATACAGAAAGACATCCCACAGCACTTCCCCTTTTCTGTCTAGTCAAAAAGGAAGGTTTTAACTTTAACATAGTGAAATTACATATAATAGAACAGTTATTAAGCAAGAATTACAGTTACAATATCTAGTTCATTTGTATTTGGCAAAATTAAGTAAAATATTCTATCATCTACCCTATATTTGTGAGTCTAAAGTTTCATATCTAACTTATCTTTTATCATAACCAAGGAAAATTATAATTATAACTATCTAGTCTTCAACTACATCAAAGACTCCAGAAAAATAAATATTACCTAAGTAAACAGGAAGAACATTGTAAGCAACTTCCAAAAATCTGAAATGACAGAGACAGCTGGCTGCCTGAACAGTCACTCAAAGTTCCTCTGCAACATTGGGGCATCCTTCTTCAACCTATAGGCTTAGAATTTTTCAGTTGCTTCTCCCTGTGTCCTGCAGAATGTCTAGCAGTCTCTTCTGTGAAGCAGGAACCTGAAGGACCATCTCGCCTTGTTTTGGCAAAATTTAGTGGTCGTTTCTCCATGGGTTCTCCTTGTTCAGTCTATACAACATTTTGTCAATCAGTCCAGGCAAGAACAGTTTCTTGCCCAAATGCCAGTTCTGCTAAGAAGAATATAAACTCCTTATAGAGTGTCTTCAATGCCCATCTTCCTCTTTGAAGTAAATCGATGCTGCCAGGAGCAGGCATGTCTCATTGTCCTGGAAAGTCTAAAAAAAAATTATTTTTGTAGGACAGGGTTTCTCTGTGTAGTTTTGGTGCCTGTCCTGGATCTCTCTCTGTAGACCAGGCTGGCCTCAAACTCACAGAGATCCACCTGGCTCTGCCTCCAAAGTGCTGGGATTAAAGGTGTGCACCATTGCTGCCCGGCCTAAGTTTTTAAAACATTTTAAATGTCATACTCTGTAGGTCTTTGAAGGGTTTGAAGATGACCTACCTAACTGAACTATATCTATGTATACCTGGAAAACTTGACTAACTCAATGACTATAAGTTTGATTATCATAGATGACTGACTATTAATCTGTATTTCTTAATTATATATTACAATTTTAAATGAGTAGTATAAACATAATACCTTAAACAAGAGTAGAAATAAACATACAGTATAATAAAATTGACCTTAAATTTGTATCATAATTGAACCTAACATGATATAACTATCCTTCATACAACTGCAAACATATAAATTTTAGAATAGCCAGTGGTGGTGGCACACCTCTTTAATCCCAGCACTTGGGAGGCAGAGGCAGGTGGATCTCTGTGAGTTTGAGTCAAGCCTGGTCTACAGTGTGAGTTCTAGGACAGGCAGAGCTACACAGAGAGACGCTGTCTCAAAAAAAAAAAAAAAAAAAAAAAAAAAAAAAAAAAAAAAGGAAAGAAAAAGAAAAACAAAACAACAACAAAAATTTAGAATAGGTAGCAATATACCTTGAGGAACATTCTTTTGTATCTCAAAAACTAAATATGATAACTGTAATTGTTGCAGCTCGATGAAAACTATTTGATTCTGGCAGTTGGGAATCAAGGAATACCACAAAGTCACTGTAAGTGTAGCAACTTACAGCTCCGTTGGGGGACTGGGAGCAGGGAGGTTTCTCCATTACAAGTGTAACAACTCTGCTCCAGCAGGGGAGGGTTTCCCAGGTGAAGTTGTTACAGCTCTGCTCTGCTCTGGAGAAGTGTTACAGCTCTGCTTCACTAGGGGAAAGTTTGCAGAGTAGAAAGTGTTACAGCTCTGCTCAGGCTCCAGCTCTGGCAAAATTGTTACAGCTGGGCTCTGCTCTGACAAAAGGGTCACACTGCACACCAACCCTCATTCAAGATTTTTTGGGAAGGAAAAATCCAGGAGGGTGGTTGCCTCTAGGGTAAGAAGCAGCAGCAAACTGAACAGGGTACAGAGCTTTTATAGGATTTCTGGGGGTAGGTGGCCGGAGGGGGGGGTAGAGCTTTTCTAGGGTTGGGATTAGTGGAGTTTTGTAGCCATGATTCTAGGACAAGCTCAGGGTTTGTGGGATTTCATGCTCAGGGATCTCAGGGATTGGTGTGATTCCACTTGGTGGGATTTCAAGCCCTGGTCCTGGGGTCAAGTCAGGGGCAGGGTGTTCTTTTCTTGGCCCTTTTTACCTTACATTAACCACTGATATTCTCTTAATTGATGTTACATTACATGATTAATCAAAGAAAGAAAACACAAATATCTATACAAACACATTCTTAACAAACTACAACAGAAATACTCATGTCAACTGTATTCCTTGTTTCTGCAAGTGGCCACATGGTCTTATCTGGTATTTATAACTACCTTCCTCTACTACCCATTCTGTATTTCTCCTCCCTTGACAAGAACCTTAGCACATTTTGACTCTTTTCCTGGAGTGACCCATACCTTCACTCCTGAGGGGTCTGTGCCCTTTGTCAGCCTACCTGTTCTAGTTTGACTTTAACCATTGACTTTAATCACAAGACATGGTAGCACAAAGAGATGCCCTAAAGGATGTCCTGCATTCTAGACATAATCCTTTTTACATCCATTGTGGAAAAGCAATTCAGTATCCCCATGACAATGTGGATCAATCTTACCTCCTAACACTGTTAGGCCTTTCTTAACCTGTTGG
The DNA here is from genome assembly GCF_949786415.1 of Peromyscus eremicus. Classification (NCBI taxonomy): domain Eukaryota; kingdom Metazoa; phylum Chordata; class Mammalia; order Rodentia; family Cricetidae; genus Peromyscus; species Peromyscus eremicus. The sequence goes on along the minus strand of NC_081419.1, from coordinate 2,386,255 downwards.
CTTAAGGGCATCAGAAGCCCAAAGTGGCTAGGGGGATGTAGTGGGAATCTAGTAGAGTCATTGTATCTAGGCTAAACAGTAGAATGTAACAGTTGTTTCTCACTGTATCTAGGGTAACAGTTGAATGTATTAGTGTTTGTTGAAGGTACCTAGACCTTTAAGAAATCATAGTAGAGAACAGTGATGGTTTTCTATGATTTAAAGAGTTATTTTTCTGAAGGGGTTTTCCATCCATGCATGACTTTGGTCACAAGACTAATCAAGCACACTTGTGTTAGTAAACTGCAAAAGCTCTGGGTTTGGTGTTCCGGGTTTTGGCACCAAATGTAAGTAAACTGATGGCTGAAACTGCGAGGAGACAGTTCAGCCCTAGAGGGCGAGGTATCCTGGACACCTCAGAGCTACTCAGAACAAGAGCTATGCCCTGAAGGTGTCCCGGACACCTGAAGCTGTTTAGCACAGCAGTGATGGCAGAACTGCAGACAGTTCTGCCCTAGAGGGCGAGGTATCCCGGACACCTCAGAGCTACTCAGGACAAGAGCTCTGCCCTGAAGGTGTCCTGGACACCTGGAGCTGTTTAGCACAGCTCTAATGGCTGAGACTGCAAAGAAACAGCCCAACCTTGGAAAGGAAGGTTTTCTGACTTCTCGGGAGAGTCAGGCCTGGAACTGCTTCAGCAAGGAAGGGTATCCTGACTCTTCAGGAAGGTCAGGATATACTTGGTATGATGGTATGATGGGGGATGGTCTCCCCACAGGACACAGCAATCCTGCTCCTCTCCTGGAGAGTCACAATCTCTGGCTCAGTGTTACCAGCTCTTTCTCGCTCAGTCCACTATGGGATGTCCCAGCAAGGTTCTTCTGTTCATCTCCCCCTTGCTCAGTCCACTATGGGACGTCCCAGCAAGGTTCTTCTGTTCATCTCCCCCCTTGCTCAGTCCACTATGGGACGTCCCAGCAAGGTTCTTCTGTTCAGCTGTCAATGAAGGTCTTCACCCAATACTCTTTTGAGAAAGAGGTTTATTTGGGAAGGAGGAGTCCAGGAGAGTAGCTGCCTCTACCAGGGTGGAGAGAACAGCTCACAACTGACTGGGCAGGGTGGTTTATATAGGATGTCTAGGGGGCAGAGTCAACTGTGATTGGTTAGTTTATTTTCTGCCCAGGGATTGGCCAGTTTTGTGAGCAAGGGGCAGAGATGGCCCTGATTTCAGGGCCAAACTGTGTTTCTTTCACTGGCCTTCCTTGGCTTTTTGACACTACCTCTAAGGCCAGGGCACATTTCTTTCACTGACTCTGATTCTAGGGGCCAAGAGTGTTATTTTGGTACTAGTCTCAGAGTCAGGGCATATGTCCTGGGTTCTGGGTTTGGGGATAAAGTGTTCACTTCTCTGGCTCAGGTCCCAAACACAGGCTGTGTTTCTTTCCCTGGTCCTGGGCCCTAGGGCCAGGATTCTATTGTCCGGCTCTGTGATTGGTTGTTTTCACAAGTCAGTTGGACAGGGGCAGAGATGGCTCTGATCTGAGCTAAACTGTGTTTCTCTCACTGACCTTGTCACTACCTCTAAGGCCAGGACACATTTCATTCACTGACTCTGATTCTAGGGGCCAAGAGTGTTTCTTTGGTACTGGTTTCAGAGTCAGAGCATGTTTCCTTGGTTCATTTCTCTGACCCAGGTCCCAAACACAGGCTGTGTTTCTTTCCCTGGTCCTGAGCCCTAGGGCCAGGATTCTGCTGTCCTGCTCTGTGATTGGTTGATTTCACAAGTCAGTTGGACAGGAGCAGAGCTGGCTCTGATCTGAGCTAAACTGTGTTTCTCTCACTGGCCTTATCTGAGCCATCCTTCCCTAATTCTGGGCTCCAGGGTCAGGGTGGGTTTCCCTAGCCAGCCCCTTTTCCCTACAACTTGGAGGTCTTGAATTATTGGTACTACAAACAGTGCACAGTAAGGACTGAAGGCTGCAGGCTGTGATGATTCCCTTCAGAGAACATAGAGAACTGATCAAAGGGGCTGTGGTCTGAGGAACTTGTTGTACCCCAAACACAGCCTTTGTCTACAATCAATAAATATGTTTCTGAATGGAAGTTCAAGGTTCACTTCACAGAAACTGTTCCTCTCTGCTGCCAGTGAGGAAATTAAAATTATATTCCTGGGTGACCCTCCTTCTTTGAGCAGCCCATGCAACACTGAACACCCGGCAGGGCATCTGAGCTTCTACTTCAGTGGAATGTTCATTGTGGCTCCTGGCAGGAGCACCACACCACTGGAACTAAACTTATGGTAGATTATTGTATATACTAGGAAACAAATTTAGTAAAATAGCAGCCTTAGAAAATCTGCACTGTAATTCACACTGTTATGGATTCTTATATGTTGATACAAATGTAAACTTTTTTTTTTTTTTTTGGTTTTTCGAGACAGGGTTTCTCTGTGTAGCTTTGCACCTTTCCTGGACTCACTTGGTAGCCCAGGCTGCCCTTGAACTCACAGAGATCCACCTGCCTCTGCCTCCCGAGTGCTGGGATTAAAGGCGTGCGCCACCACCACCCGGCAACTATTTTTATATTCCTGTTTAAGATAATTTGTATATTGATACAAATACAGAACTATATTTGTTATAATGTACATATATTTCTACTCTTATTTGAAATATTTGTATATTGATGCAAATGTAAATTTATATCTGTCATACTTTATGTATGTTCTACTTCTGTTTAGGATATTCTGTATATTGATATATATTTAAGATTATTGTCATATTGTATATTGCACTATATATTCCTACCTCTGTTATAAATATCTTGTGTATTGTCACAATTTTGAAGTCATTGTTATTTACCATACATTTGCTTATAGACTGTTTACCTTGTTTACATGAAGCCTTTGTCCTTAGGTTATTTCAGTAGATAAGACTCATAGATTTATAGTCACCTATGCTTGTCATCTCTATAGTTACGTTAGTTAGGTTATCCAGATTTACAGAGACATAGGTCAGATGGACAAGTAGTCTTCAAACATTTCATAGACCTAGAGAATATGACATTTAAATAACTTAGAATTCTGTTGACATGAGACACAATTTCTCCGGGCAGCACCAATTTGATCCCAAGAGAACGTTGGGCTTCTAAGACATTTCCATTTGGAAGTTTGTCTTCTTGGCACAAAATGGCCTACTGTGCAAAGAACTGCCCTTGCCTTGACTGCTGACAGTATGAATGCTGTCTTTTCTGGACAAGCGGGACACAAGGAAAGCGATCACTGTACTCTGCCAAGACAGGGTAAAATGGTCTTTCAGAATTCCTGCTTCTGAAAATGGTCTGTCAGATACTTTAGGCCTGTAGCCAATTTAAATGCAGCAACAATGCTGAAAAACATTAGGTGACTGTCCAGGCTGCCAGCTGTCTCGGTCTACTCTTGCAAGATTCCTAAAAGTTGCTTGCATCTATCTACCATTTCTCAGGTACCATTATATTCCTTCTCAGGACTTTGATGAGATTGAAGACTAACAGTTATAGTTACAACTTAGTATATATATATATATATATATATATATATATATATATATATATATATATATAATATCTTAGATAGAACATATTAAGTATTAGATTCAGGTTCTTTAGGATAGGACACCTTTTGGAATGATCTTTGTAACATACCATTTACCTACGCTCTAGACTTCTCTGGATTTTAGTATGTGTTTCTTGCTTGATATTGTTTGCATTAATTGTAGTTCCATCTTATCTAGGTCATTATCCCTCATTACTCCTGGACAATATTTGATAACCATTCCTTTGTATATAGTCTTGTATTAAGTTAGAACCTTTTTTTTTTTTTTTTTTTTTGGTTTTTCGAGACAGGGTTTCTCTGTGTAGCTTTGCGCCTTTCCTGGAACTCACTTGGTAGCCCAGGCTGGCCTCGAACTCACAGAGATCCGCCTGGCTCTGCCTCCCGAGTGCTGGGATTAAAGGCATGCGCCACCACCTCCCAGCTTAGAACCTTCTTATTTAGACAAAAAGGGGGAGATGTAGTGGGTAGCCATTCCAGCTTTGGTCTGGAAGTTCCAATCCCCATTGAGGCTTTGGTAACTATCACGCCTACAAGGCAGGGCTAAGGGAGGGCCCTGAAGACCCAAGATCGGGATGCGCCACACTGTCTTCCTGTTTGGACCCGGGATGCTAGAGGTAGACTGAGGAGAGTTCTCCAGAGAATACCTCCGGACTGTGCTGCGTCTTTCCCAGAACCCACGACCTACCTATCCCTTCATTTGTAAGTTATGCCATTAAATAAATCTCCCTTTTAACTATGTGGAGTGGCCTTAATAATTTCACCAATAGTGGTGGGAACAGGAAGGGAAAATTTACCTAGTGGGTCACTAGAGGTGATAGTGGAACTATTCCCTTTTCCACTCCTTGGTTCCTGGACCCATGGATTCTGGCTATGAAAGAAACTGCACTATATTTTGGACGGTGAGTCAAAGCATATACTGCCTTCTACAGAACTCTGCCCCAGCCCTCCAGGCTGCTGCCACCTAATTGGTACTGTAATTGTGTCTTCAAAAGCACATTCCATCTTTCCATCAGTCCAGCTGCACCAATATGGTGGGGAACATGGTAAGACCAGTGGGTTCCATGATCGTAGGTCCACTCTTGCACTTCTCTGGCTGTAAAGTGAGTTCCCTGGTTAGAAGCAATACTGTGTGGAATACCATGACAGTGGGTGAGACATTCTGTAAGTCCGTGGATAGTGGTTTTGGCAGAAGCATTATGTACAGGAAAGGCAGATCCATAAGCAGAATAAGTATCTACTCCAGTAAGGATAAAGCACTGTCCTTTCCACAGAGGAAGTGGTCCAGTATAGTCATCCATCACCAAGTTGCTGGCTGGTCACCCCAGGAATGATGTCATATCTGTGGCTCAGTGTTGGTCTCTGCTGCTGTCAGATCTGGCACTCAGCAGAAGCTGTAGCTAGGTCAGCCTTGGTAAGTGGAAGTCCATGTTGCTGAGCCCATGCCTAACCCCCATCTCTGCCACCATGGCCACTTTGTTCATGGGCCCATTGGGCAATGACAGGGATGGCCAGGAAAGATGCTGACTGTCCACAGAATGGGTCATCCTATCTACTTGATTACTAAACTCCTCAGCTGATGTCACCTCTTGATGAGCATTTAAATGGGGCACAAGTATCTTCACATCCTTTTGCCCATTTGGAGAGATCTATCCACAACTTCTTCCCCAGATGTCTCTCTCACCATTTTCCCAATCATGCTCTTTCCAAGTCCCTGACCATCCAGCCAATCTATTGGCTACCACCCATGAATCTAAAAATCACACACCTGGCCATTTCTCCTTTCACAAATGTGTGGCTATGTGCACTGCCCAAAGTTCTGACCATTGTGAACATTTCCCTTCACTAGTATCTTTCAGGGTTGTGCCAGAAAGGGGTTGTAATGCTGCAGTTGTCCACCTCTGGGTGGTGCCTACATAATGTGCAGAACCATCAGTAAACCAGGCCCTAGTCTTCTCTTCCTCAGTCAACTGACCATAGGGAACAACACCCCATGAGGTTCTAGGTGCATGCTTGGCAGCAGACCGTATTGTAATGGAAGTAGAAACTCTAGACATTTGGGCAACTTCGTGTAACTTGCTTGTTCCTTCAGGACCTGCTTGGGCCTTATCATATATATGCCACTTCCATTTGATGATATATTGCTGCCGTGCGATCCTACTTTATGACTTGGTGGGCTAGATAACACTCAGCCCATGATGGTCAGCTCAGGTCCCAAGGTGACTTGGTGGCCCATTGTCAAAAGTTCAGTTTCCACTAAGGCCTAATAGTAGACCAAGAGCTGTCTTTCAAAGGGATATCTTAGTTTGGGTTTTATTGCTGTGAAAAGACACCATGACTGTGGCAACTCTTATAAAGGAAAACATTTAATTAGGGCTAGCTTACAGTTTGAGAGGTTTAATCCATCGTTGTCATGGTGGGAAGCAAGGCAGTGTGAGAGTTATACATCTGGATCTGTAGGCAGCAGGCAGAGAATGTCCCATCTCTGGCTTGAGCATTGTGAGATCTCAAAGCCCATCTCCTAGTGACATACTTCCTCCAACAAAACCACACCTACTCCAACAAGGCCTCACCTCCTAATAGTGCCAGAACCTATGAGCTATGGGGCTATTTTCATTCAAACTACCACATTCAGTTTCCACGAAGGCCCAGTAGCAGACCAAGAGCTGTCTTTCAAAGGGAGAATAGTTGTCTGCAGATGATAGTAGCCTTGCTTCAAAATGCCAATGGTCTTTTGTGATTCACCTATAGGGGTCTGCCAAAGGCTCCAAACAGCATCCCTATTTCCACTGACATTTCAAGTCTGTTAGATCATATGGTCCAAGTGAAAGAGCAACCTGCACAGCAGTCTGGACCTGTTGAAGAGCCTTCCCCTGTTCCAGGGGAGCTAGTAGCTTTCTGAGTCACTTAGTATATTGGCTGGAGTAACACACCCAAGTGCAGAATGTGCTGTCTCCAGAATCCAAATAGGCCCATTAAATGTTATGCTTCTTTCTGGGTGGTGGGTGGGACCAGGCACAATGACTTATTCTTTATTTTAGAAGGAATATCTCCGAACGTGCCCCACCACTGGCCTCCTGAGAATTTCACAGAGGCAGGCCCTTGAATTGTGGTTGGATTTGTTGCCCATCCTCTGATGGGCATATGTGCTACCAACGAGTCCAAAGTGGTTGCTAGGCTTGCTTGGTCCAATCAGCATAATGTCATCAACTTAGTGCACCCGTGTGATTTCTGTGGAAGAAACAATGATCGGTTCTCTTCTAAGTTATGATACAGGGCTAGGGAGTTAATATATCCTTGAGGTAAAATGTAAAGGTATACTGCTGGCCTTGCTAATGGAAAGCAAATTGCTGGCATTTGCTGAATCAATAGCTGCATACCAGGTACCGGGAGATATGTTAATCTGCTCAAGTAAGGACACTGTATCTGGTACAGCGAATGAAATTAAGTTATTGGATTGAGTTTTCCATAGTCCGCTGTCATTCTCCATGAGCCATCTGTCCTCTGCACTGGCTGGAGGGAGAGTTAAAGGGAGATGTGTTGGGGACCACCACCCCTGCATCTGTCAAGTTCTTGATGGTGGCACTAATTTCTGAAGTTCCTCCAGGGATGTGATACTGTTTTTGATTCACTATTTTCCCTACAAGAGGCAACTCTAAAAGTTTCTATTTAGCCTTTCTAACCATAATAGCCTCACTCCACAGGTCAGGGAACCAATGTAAGAGTTCTGCCAACTTCTAAGTATATGTATCCCAGTTATACCATCTGGGACTGGGGAAAAGAAAGAAAGAAAGAAAAAAAAAAAACCACAGGATGAGTTTAGTGACCAACTGGACCTATTGTGAGTTGGACTTCATCCAAAACTCCATTAATCGCCTGACCTCCATAAGCCCCTACTTTAACTGGAGGACCACAGTATTTCTTGGGATCTACTGGGGTCAATGTCAATTACAGCGGCAATTAATGAGGCAATTCCTCGTCGTTGCTGCCTACCAGGGGCGGTGCTTCAGGGGTGAAGTGCAGACAACCACCTCTACAGTCAGTTCAGAACCTGTATCCAACAGACCCTGGAAAGTCTGTTTCCTGCCCCCAGTGCAGTTACCCTGTCAGGCTGTAGTACCCTCTGGGGGAAGGAGTGGGGAAAGGCTCCAAGTAAAACCTTCAGGTATTTTATCAAGGTCCTTCCTCAAAAGAAACTGGCCATTCCTTCATTCTGGGTCTCCAAACTGGCTCAAGTCTGGAAATTGGTTCATGGGCCGAGAATCCCTTTTGCCATGATCCAATGTACTTTGTTTCACTTGTTTGAGAATTTTCCTGCTTATGCAGATCAAACAAAAATCCAGTAGGTTTCCTATCTATGTAATGCTTGGAAGCACCATGATTGATTAGCTAGTACCAAAGATGCATCCAAATCATGCCACCATAAAATTTACTGGGCCTGTGCTGACCATACAGGTCAGGCCATTATGGTCAGACAATGTTTTTGTTTTTTTTTCTTCAGAGCTGAGGACCAAACCCAGGGCCTTGTACTTGCTAGGCAAGCGCTCTACCACTAAACTAAATCCCCAACCCCTTAGTCAATGTTTTGTCTGTTCTGCTCATTAGGATAACTACGATCACTTTGCCTTTGGTGACTAAGTGCTGCCACTGGCCCATGCTACTTCGGGGCCCAGGTAAACTTTTTTTTTTCTCTTTTCTTTTTTCAAGACAGGGTTTCTTTGTGTATCCTTGGCTGTCCTGAAACTTGCTCTGTAGACCAGGCTGGCCTTGAACTCAAGAGATCTGCCTGCCTTTGCCTCCCACGTCCTGGGATTAAAGGCAGACCACCCAGCAAACCTATTACATTTACTTCATCCAACTGAGCGGCAGCATCTCCTAAGGGCTGGCACAATCTTTAAATGTGTGGGCGCCCCTCTCACCATTTTGTCTTGTAGGATTAGTGAAGGGCATGTCTTCTGGGACTTCCCATTGTGGAGGATTAGATTTTACAAAGCATACCCACTCTAGCATTGCAAGCTCCCTGAACCTGAAAATCCCTTCATCAGCACTAAACCAAGGGATGTCAGGCAACTCCAATTCCTTCTCAGTACACTGTGGGGGCCCCTGCAAGTGTCATGACCTGCAGAGAAACCAACATTAAAAGGCAAGAATGGAAACTCAGTTCAGCCCGACTTAGCTGGTGCTGGTACTCAGTTCAGCCCGACTTAGCTGGTGCTGGTTCAGAGTTCTAGAGAGTCTGACAGCAGGTGGTTTATTGTAGGCATATTTAAACATGGTACAATGTTGGAAAAAGGCCTCCTGGTGTAATACAATCCCCAATGCACAAGGAGTCATAATTACATCAAAACTCAAAAGTACACATGACTGTGAAGATGGCTTCTATAGCTTAAGGGCCTAAATCTGGTGTGGTCTCTGACCCACATAGCACAGAGGTTGCCAGGCTATAAAGTACCTGACATCTCCCCTAAGGATGAGTTCTATTGACTGATAAACAGCTAACTGGGCAGTGGTGGCACACGCCTTTAACCCCACCACTCTGGGAGGCAGAGGCAGGTGGATCTCTGAGTTTGAGGCCAGCCTGGTCTACACAGTGAGTTCCAGGACAGCCAAGGCTACACAGAGAAACCCTGTCTTGAAAAACCAAAACCAGAAGAAAAAAAAAAAAAAAAGCTAAAAATAAAGGTCTAGGGAGGGAGAGTCTGGGATAAACATTCTGAGGGATTTGGGTGAGGTCTGGCTCTACAGGTAGCGAAGGTCACCAAGTCATTACAATATCCACTCCCAGCCTTCCTTCTGCATGGGAAACAGGTATTCATTCCCTTCTTTGAGAAGATAACCCTGTGTGTTTAAGATTTCTGGTTTCCCCAGTGATCTGTGGGCACAAGGACCTTTACGCTCCCTACAGTAGGCCATCTTTTGACAAATGCTTCAGCCAACCTTTCAAGCAAACTTGATACCTTCTTTAACTGTGTAAATTCCCATATTAAACCTAGATATTCTCCAGAGGGCCCATATCAATAAACTCAGCCCAATTTAGTTCTATGTTCCTTCCACCATTATCCCACGCCCTTAAAATCCATCCCCACACATAGACTTCTGCTTGAATGATTTAGCAAACCCATTAAGTTCTTTAGTAGTGGAACACACCTCCTTAGGGACTATACTTTCTCCTCCTCGTACACCACCTCATGGGCCACACTCTCTCTCTCCCCTCCAGGAGCCTGCTTAGCCTTTAAGTCTGGTTATAGATCTAGAGGCAACTTTTGGGGGCCCCAAGCGACATCAGGATTGTCTTGCTTAGAATTTCCTTCAGAGAATGAAGTATTAATTTTAATTGAAAAGAGAGACCAAATGGAACCCACCTGATATAGACCTACTTCTAAGGGCTTCCTGACAAAAGAAACAGTGCCTTTTACTTGGCTAGCTATGTCCAAATCTTAATGGATGCCAGAGGCCATGTGGATATATTTTACTTGTGTTTGTTCCCAGAAAAGAGGCAGACAAGGTTTAATTCAGGACTCTGGGGTGGCCAAATCTTGGAAATATAGGACTCTGACGCTAAAGATGGGGAATGGGCCAGGGCTGGATAAGGAGCTTCCTGCTCAGAATAGGCCTGGCTATCTACTGTGGGAGCAGGGGTTCCTGTCATGGGGAATGGCTCTGATCAGGTACAGAAGACGTCCCACTGCCCTCAGACCCCTTGGAACTCTGCAGCCGATGCAGTGCCTCCATCTGTCTCCTCTTCTCCTTGGCTCGGTTGATGGTTGTCCGGAAGAGCTTGCAGAAGAGATGGATAGCTTGAGGGGAGTCATCATTGCCAGGGACAGGGTAAGTGATGAGGCATGGGTTGCAGTTGGTGTCCACAATGCCCACTGTGGGGATGTTCATCTTGGCAGCATCCCTCATAGCCACATGGGGTTCAAAGACATTGTTGAGCGTGTGCAGGAAAATGATGAGGTCCGGCAGGCGGACTGAGGGCCCAAAGAGGAGGTGTGCATTAGTCAGCAAACCACCCTTGAAGTAGCGGGTGTGGGCATACTCCCCACAGTCCTGGGCTGTCTTCTCAATCAAGTGACAGAACTGCCGGTTCCGGCTCACAAACAGGATGATGCCCTTGCGGTAGGCCACGTGGGCCGTGAAGTTCAAGGCCAGCTGTAGATTCGAGGCTGTCTGCTCCAAGTCGATGATGTCTTGGCCCAGGCGGTTACCAAAGATGTATGGCTCCATAAACCTGCCCAAAAAAAACAACAACCCCAAGGTGAGTGGGACAGTGTTCAGAGAGCTACCATTCTCCTTCCACAAACTCCCATCAGCAATTCAGGATCATCTACGAGGGCACTGCAGGCTAGGAGGCACTATTTACACTCAACTGCTCCCCACTACACCTTGTCTAGTGAGTGAGAGATGAGGACACAGTGTTGTGGCACTGAGCAGTGAGCACTGGGTGTGTGACTCAACCTGTCTCACCTTTCCCCTGTGGTTTGAGGACCAACTACACATTAAACAGGACCTCAGGCAGGGCACTCTGTCTAGTATTACTCTCTATGGCCACTTCATTTCTATGTAGCAAGACCTCTCCACTGGGGTGGCCAAAACCCAGCCTGTAATGACCCACAGTTTTCACCATGTCTAGGAACAGCATCAATACTAGCACTGCATTTGGTGTTGCTGTCAACGGTCCCATCAGTCCTCGCTTCCAACCTTGACCTGATCCCACCGCTCTGCCCACATTGTCTGTGCCAGCTACCTATGACGGCAACCAGCTTTATGGCCCAGGTGTACTCGGGCGTCGAAGAGGCTCTTCACGGAAAACAGCTCCTTGACATTGAAGAAGTCCGAATGCTGCAGTGGCACATCTAGGATCCTGCTCTGGGGATCTGAAAAGGGAGGGAGGAGAGGCACTGTGGCACACCACCATCAACCAAAGACTCTGTGTGGGTCATCCCTCTTCCCTTAGTCTCCACAGATAAAAGAGAAAGAGACACGAGCCTCGTTGACTTCTGGTGCCTTAAATGCCCCGCCAGGAGACCAGCAAGGTGGACAGATCCAAAACTAGTCTTCACTGGTCTCTAGCTACTAGGCCACAAGGGGGCCGGCCATTCGCCCTCCCACCCCACTTAGAGAGATTAGCACAGGGTTCCTTCGGGGATCCCGCAATGACACCCCCTCCACGATTCTGCACCCCCGCCCAACTCCAGCCGCTGGCCTTTACCGTCGCCGTCCTGGGGCTCGTTGACCACGGGGACTTGGGCTCCCATCACCATTCTACCATTCAGCCCGGCCAGGCCCGGGGCCGCCTTCTGCAGGAAACCTGGCCGACGCCACACACCTGCGGGGAGAGAGCCGGTGGGGCCACGCCCTGTTCATGTCCCTGTCCTTCTCTCTCGGATCCCAGGGTCCCTCCCGTCTCGGAGATCCTCTGCGCTCACCTGCACACAGCAGCCGGGTCAGCACGGCCGGAGCAGGCGCCATAGCTGGCGCGTGGACAGAGATGCCGCAGAGACTCTTCCTGCCGAACAGAGTGCCTCCTCCGTGGAGCGCGCGGGGCCGCAGCGCCGCCTGCAGGCGTGGAGGACCGCCGCCGGCTCCCGCAACGCGCGACCTTGCAGAGGTCTGTGCTGATGCTGGCCACCAGTGCCGGGCTGGGAGGTGGGACTGAACCAGGACCAGTGGACACTCATCTACTGCTCATTCCTCCCAGTAAAATTACAGCGTTCTCTCAGAACCGGTCAGGAGGAGGCGACCTTCTAGTTCAAAATTCGAGGCCAGCCTGGGCTACCAAGTGAGTTCCAGGAAAGGCGCAAAGCTACACAGAGAAACTCTGTCTCGAAAAACCAAACAAATAAATATAAATGAATAAATGAATAAATAATAAATAAATAAATAAATAAATAAATAAATAAAACAATAAATAAAATAATAAATAAATAAATAAATAAATGGTTTTTATTGTTTTTCTGAGACAGTGTTTCTCTGTGAAGCCTTGGCTGTCCTGGAGCTCTGTAGACCAGGCTGGCCTTGAACTCACAGAGATCTGCTTGCCTCTGCCTCTCGAGTGCTGGGATTACAGGCTTGCGCCACCACCTCCTGGCTTATTGTTTGGTTTTTAATTGCATTTTTTTCTTTAAAATTTGCTTCAGATTTATTTATTCTGTGTGCCAGTACTTTGCCTACATGTATGTATACACACCCTGTGAGTGTCTGTTGCCCGTGGAGATCATAAGATGGTGTCTGATCCCCAGGAACTGAAGTTAAGGATGTTTGTGAGTCACCTTGTAGGTGCTGGGAGTTGAACCCAGGTCTCCTGCAAGAGCAAATGCCCTTAACTGCTGAGCCATCTCTCCAGCCCCAAATTACTTTAAAGAATGACAACAACAATGAACCAAAGTCTCCCTGACTGGCCTGATACAGAGATCTGCCTGCCTCTGTCTCGAGTGCTGGGATTATTGGTGTGCACCACCACACTATGACCCGAGTGGTTTTATTGTTTGTTTCAAAACTATTATTATTATTATTATTATTATTATTATTATTATTATTATTCGAGACAGGGTCTCACTATGTACCCTTGGCTGACTTAGAACTCTCTATGTAGATCAGTCTGGCCTCGAACTCAGAGATCTGCCTCCCAGAATACACTACTACTATGTCATAAATACGTGCACTGCTCACAAGATCATTTTTTATATTTCAATAGTATTTGGCCAGGGAGGATTTCCTAAACTTAGCAACATTTCACGTCTAAATTTAGGCTGAGTTGTGGGGAGCATGGGGTGACAGAGGCCACGGAGAAGTCCTGGCAAGTTCAGTAAACCACAGACCAGTAAGTGCTTGCTCAGGTAGAGTTTGGAAGCACCCAATTCCTGCATATTTGCTGGTTAAGTTCCAGGTCCTGAGGTTTCATTTGCCCAGGATATGCTTTCTATTGCGTTTTGAGATGATACTAGGATGTTCCCAACAGTCCCAGAAAAAGGCCAGCGGAACTCCCAGAGGAGCGGCAGCATGAAGCTTGGGATTCCTTCGCGCAACAGCCTAGCTTAGAACTCCTCACTGTCCCCTTTGTTATTCGCCCTCTGGAAGGTTCTAGATTTGCCTATAGCTCCAGGGGCAAGCAGCCTACAAAGGACCGCCCCTCCTCCCGGTCAGGTGACATTGTTGCCTAGCAACAGGACGCTGCCGCCGCTGCCGCAGGTTTGACTACTAGTCGGGGCTGCTTTCCTGTGGAGGTCAAATGTCTGAAGAAAACCCCCAAGAGTGCACGGAGCCGTTGGAGCCCAAGGCTAAGTCCGCCCCAGAGAAGACGAGCGACTACTACCGCGTGAGCGAGCAGCTCCCAGTCAGGTTCAACAACCCGGGGTGGTTTCGTGGCTACAGGTGAGGACTGAGGTTACCTCCTCCAGGCAGTAGGGTGCCGCAGGTGGCCCTAGCTTTGGCCATGCGTGTGAACTCCCAAGTGCCTGGCTGCTGAGGTCAAAAGAAGCCAGAAGTGGATCTTTTTTTTTTTGTGTCACCATTACTATGAGAGTCATGGACCTGCTGTCTGAGCAACCATAAGAGTGAATGTGTGTGGCCGTGAGGGTGTGTGTGTGTAGGGGGGGTGTCTCTTAGCTTTTGAGGCTCCTCTGAAGGTTGTACACCTCACAGGGCAGCGTGGTGCCCTTGCGAATGATGGAAGCCTTCTTGACTTCTGTGAAGTGTGCAGGCACACTACCAACCCCTCCCCACAAGCAAGAGGACCGCTTGCTGAGGCCTCAGACTGAGAAGTAGAGTGGTGTCCAGTTGGTGGCCTCTGTATCACAGACCACAGCTCCACAAACCGGATTTCCTTCCTTCTCTCCACCTGACTGAAGCTTGGCCTCTGTAAGGGTTGGGGCTCAGAAGCAGAGGGACTGCTGGGTGACAGGGTCTGGAAGCTGAGATGCTGTTCCACAGTGGCAGTCTGTACCAAGGTTCCACCCAAGCCTCTACCTCCAGCATTTGCTGGCCGGGTGCTCTGTGGGGGTTTATTTTGGAAGGGTCAGGGGCCATGGCTTGGGGGGGTGGTCAGGCCTGCTGGGAGAGAGTGCCCACAGTGGGCGCGTATTGATATTGCCTCTGGGGATATCACCAAAAAAAAAAAAAAAAAAAAAAAAAAAGCTCCATCAATCAAAGATTCTTCCAGGTTATGACTTGCTGGCTTAGAATGTGTATGAGTGGGAAACAGTGTCTTTTTTCCTACAGGACCAATGAGCTTGTCTCCATGTACAGGACCAGTAACCAAACCTACGGGAGCAGAGCACCCACAGTGCATGAGATGCCGGTATGTGCAAGCCAGACATGCCAGGATGAGGTGCCATCTAGAAGAACAGAATTGTGAGGTTGGGACCCCGTTAGAAATTCGGGGCACCTCAAATCACGTTAGAACAGGGCAGGGCAGAGAGATGATAGAGTACATTTAGAAGCAAAATTGTAGAAAGAGAGAAGTCCAGGTAAACTTGCTTCTGCATTGTTCTCCTTCTGCTCTACAGTCACTCACACCCTCAGACAGGCGTGCACTTCTTCACATGGGCACCCAGAGGTAAATCAACGAAACCAAGTGTTCTCTGAGATTTGTTTTGTGCTGTGAGGTGTGCTTTTAGCGTTAGGGTGCAGGACTGGTCAGAGCTAAGTTTGCAAGATGATGCCACTGTGACTGGAGTCACTTAGAGCCAGGGAAAGCACTAAAGGAGTCAGTGAGCATCCCCAGATCACCAGGGCTCCCACTTGGAATGAGGATGTTAGAGGTCATTTTCCCAAACAGTTGGTTTCGTCGTTGTTGTTGTTGTATTTGAAATAGGGTTTTACTGTGTAGCCCTGGCTGTGCTGGAACTCGCTCTGTAGACCAGGCTGGCCTCGAACTCACAGAGATCCGCCTGGCTCTGCCTCCCGAGTGCTGGGATTAAAGGTGTGCACAACCATGCCTGGCTGCTTCGGCATTCTTAAATTTCATTCTACTTGTTTTTGTGTGTGATGCACCATGGCACATGCATGTCGGTCAGAGGACAACTTGTAGGAATTGGTTCTTCCGTCTCCATGTGAGTAGGGATGCAACTCAAGTCATCGAGGTTGGCAATAAGTGCCTTTATCTTTTTCTTTGAGACAGAGTCTCAAATTAGCCCCAGATAGTTTTGAACTCACCATGTAGCTGAAGATAGCTTTGAACTCCTAAACTTCTTGCCTCCCTCTCCCAAGTGCGGTTAAAGATGTGCTCTACCACACCCTGTTTTATGAAGGACTGGGGCTTTGCTAATGTTAGACATAGTGTTCTATCAGCTGAGCTACACCCCCAGTTTCTGCTTCAGCTTTTCTAAAAGGCCACTAAGAAAATGCTGCTCTGGTCAACAGTGGCGTTTTACACTCAGATTAGCAGTCAGTGGACTACAAGCCAAGGGTATCAGGCAAGTTAGGAGGTGGCTGTACCCTGCTTCTTACAGTCCCGTTCTCTGGGGTTGGCTGCTCAGCTTCCTGACTGAGTGCACTGCACACTGTGAGCAGCTCTTAGTGTTATTCTCTGTGATACTGCAGTGGTGGATTTGTGTCATTGTACACTTGTCAAAAGGTACTGAATGTGGGGGCTGGAGAAATGGCTTAGAGGTTAAGAGCACTGACTGCTCTTCCAGAGGTCCTGAGTTCAATTCCCAGCAACCACATGGTGGCTCACAACCATCTGTAATGAGGCTATGACCTCTTCTGGTCATACATGCTGTATACATAATAAATAAATAAATCTTAAAAAAAAAAAAGGTACTGAATGTGAGGGGCCAAGAGGGGGGCCCTGAGTGCTTGGTGCTGTTAGTGAACAGCCAAGCAGCAGTATTGGCTCTGATGCAGGTACACCTGCAATACAACGTGCTAACAATGGGGGAGCTGTGTACATTGGGATGGGATCTGAACACTTTATGTTCAGTTTTCCTGGAGATCTCAAACTTGCCTTTTGAAAAAGGCTCTGAGCTGGGCGGTGGTGGTACACACCTTTAATCCCAGCACTCGGGAGGCAGAGACAGGTGGATCTCTTTGAATTCAAGGCTAGCCTGGTCTACAAAGCTAGTTTCAGGACAGCCAGGGCTACACCAAAAACAAAAAACAAACAAACAAACAAACAAAAAAAACCTGTCTCAAAAAAACAAAAACAAAAACAAAAAAAAAACGAAAAGAAAGAGAGAAAAAGAAAGAGAGAGAGAAAAAGAAAGAAAGAAGAAAAATGTTCTGAAATCGTTTCTCTTTACATGGTGGAGGTTAGTTTGCACATGTCAGACATCTCCCTATCGTCCAACGATTCTGTCTAGCTAGGCTGATTCTCACTCTGGTTCCTCTCCTCACAGTGGCCTCACTACACTCTCAGCAAGAGCTGAGTGCTTCAGGCCTCCGAAGGGGAGCCCCTTCCCCTACACTGGGCCGGCGGTGCATGCTCTGGAGTCTTTAAAGCACTTTACAGAGGGTTTCGGCTCACAGCCAGGACAGAAACCCACTGCTATGGCTTGGAGGAGTGACCCCAAAGGTCTGTGTGTTAAAGGCAGGGTTACTAGTGTGTGCTCGTGGGATGTGGGACTTTATGGGAGTTTTCAGGGCATTGGAGGTACATTCTTGAGAGGGATCCTGGGATCCAGCCAGCCCTCTCTTCTATCATGGCTCCTGATTCGAGCAGTTTGCTTTGACCACTGTTACCCAGCACCCCCAGCTGAGGGCCAAGGCCTCGGAATTGTCCATTGTCCTTCATGGGACTGGAACTCCAGGAGTGAGGCCCAGATATATATTCTCTCTCTCTCTCTCTCTCTCTCTCTCTCTCTCTCTCTCTCTCTCTCTCTCTCTCTCTCTCTCTCTCTCCTCTCTCTCTCCTCTCTCACTTTGAGACAAGGTTTCTCTATATAGTCATGACTGTCCTAAAACTCTCTATATAGACCAGGCTGGCCTCGAACTCACAGAGATCTGCCTCTTGAATGCTGAGATTAAAGGTATGGGCCACCACACCCCCTAACTTTTTCTCTTCCTAAGTTAACTTTAAGTATTTTATTTGAGTATTGCAGTGTGACTATACTCAAAGAAGAAAAAGCTGAAACTTACAGAGGCCATGTGACTTGCCCAGTGTGGCATGGCTGGCAGAGTAGACCTTGGTGTGGGGGGGATGAGGGGGTGTCACTCTGGCCTGACCCCAGGTTAATGTTGCTCACTGGCGATCCTGTAACTTCTCTTGCAGTCCATGCGGTATGGAAACAAGGCATTACTACTTATAGTAGACATATTAAGCACAAATTGGGATGGCTGGGGCAAAAGAGGCCATCATGTCCACTCAGGTTTCTGTGCTTCCTAGTAACAGAGGCTGTATTTTCGCATAAATTCTTACTCTTCCTCCAAAATACCAGTCTAGCTGCTTGAGTATTGTCATGCACCACTAATCCTCTTGCTTCTTTTCACTTCTAGACTGTATTTTATCCATCTTCAAATAAGTTTTCCAGAGAATGTTCAGCTTCTGGAATGTTCCTGAATAATACTTTTAATGTCGGCTTGGAGAAGAGCGTGGTGACAGGCCCTGACAATTACATCACCCACTATGACCGCCTTAACTTTCACCCCAGTTACAATGTCAACAGGCCATCCATCTGTGACTAAGGGAGTTGGCTGCCCGACCGGGGGGCGGGGGTGTCTCCTGACTCAGTGCTGCTGTAGGGAGGAGCACTGCTGCCCCTGATCCTTGACAAGTGCCCGGTCCTAAAGGCACAGATCTCACTGCCTTCTCAGAAAACGCTTTTCCTTCCAGGAGGAGAAAAACATGCAAATAGGGCCATAATGTCCTTCGTTCTGTATTTTACACAGGAAAGATGCTGATGGCTGGATTTGCTATTAAAAAAGTTGCCACAGCCTCAATTTCTGGCTTGTCTCATCATTGCCCTGGAGCAGCAGGGAACTGCACATCTTGGAACCCAGATCTTGGTCTGAAATGCAGGGTGTGACACACATTGGAACCCAGATCTTGGTCTGAAATGCAGGGTGTGAAAGGGAGTGCCACAAAGTGTCTTTATTTGTGAGCGGTTGCCGTGTGTGTGTGTGTGTGTGTGTGTGTGTGTGTCCATACTAGGCTAAAGTCTGCACAGACCCTAGAAGGTCCCCAGAGAGTGTGGGGTGCCCCAACTGGTAGTACAAATGTCAAGTGAGCATTCTCCAATCACAATGAGGGTAAGGGGCGGGACATATGTCACGCACCAAGGCTGGCAATGATAGCCATTGCTGATAACTGTGGAGGTCGGAAGTCTCCCATCCAAGTACCATTCAGGTATGACCTCACTTAGCTTCCCAGATTGGAAATACTGGTTTACACAAAGGCCCTCTCTGATCATTTTATTTTTGTCTTTTAAGATTTTATTTTTAAATTGTGTGTGTGTGTGTGGAGGGGGGGGAGTCCAGAAGAGGCTGTCAGATTTTCTGGAGTTACAGGAGGTATGAACTGTGTTCCATCTGGGTACTGGGACCTGAACTTGGGTCCTTCACAAGAGTAGTTTGTGCTCTTAGCCACCAAGCCATCTCTAGAGTTCTCATTTTCTTTTTTTGGTCAGGCTTGACAGCAAATACCTGCTGGCCATCTTGTTGATGCAGGTTTTTGTTTTTTTTTTTAATGTGTATGTGCTCCTGCACCTGAGTGTACATATGTGTGGCTGGACTGTGCCATGAGTGGATGTGTGGATGCCAGAGGCTGACATCAGATGTCTTCCTTTATTGCTCTCCACTATGTGTTTTGGGACAGGGGAAGTCTGATGTTTTGGTTAGATTGACTGGCCAGTGAACCCTGGTGATCCACTGGCATCTGTCCTTTAGTGCCAGAGTTAAAGGTGCATGTCCCTCACCTAGCATGCTCATGGCCCTGGGTTTCATCCCCAGCACCTCATAAACCAGGCACAGTGGCGCCCCCTAACATCCCAGATGGAGGCAGGAGGGTCAGGAGTTTCTTCCAGGCCAGCCTCGGCTGCATGAGACCCTGCCTCCAAAGACCAAGGGAGAACTGAACACATGAGACCACAGGTTCCCCAAGTCCACAGTTTGTCAAGGTAAACCTCATAAAGTCTTTGATGTTGGTGTTTTAGAAAAAAAAAAAAAAGGTGCATAACCCTGTGCATAGCTCCAAACTCAGGTCCTCAGGTTTGGGTGACAAATATTTTATCCACTGAGCCATCTCTCTACTCCTGAATTTTTTTTCTTAAACTTCATTCCCATGTATAAGGTGTTATTACTACAAGAAATTTGGAAGTGTTGAGATCAGAAAGAAGAAATCCTTACACACTGTCATTAAAGCTTTATTCACAGAAATTAAACACCCTGTTTTTTTCCTTCAGTATTATTAATGCATAAAGTAAACATTTGGCAATAGTCTTAATGTCTAATTTGGAATGGAAATGCTTTCTAGAAAAAAATCGATTAGTTTAATTAAAAGGTTATGAGCCAAGACTAAAGCCAGAATCTACAGACTTCTCTTCTGAGGGAGAAAACCAACAGGCTGCTGGGTGTCCAACTGAAAAAGAGGTTTTTGTTGTTGTTGTTGTTGTTATTGTTATTGTTGTTTTGTTTTTTGTTTTTGACAGGGTTTCTCTCTGTAGCCCTGGCTGTTCTGGAACTCACTCTGTAGATCAGGCTGTCCTCGAATACATGTAGATCTGCCTGCCTCTGCCTCCTGAATGCTGGGACTAAAGGCGTGCACCACCCCATCTGGCATTTTTTATAAGATTTATTTAGGGATATCAGCAGTAGTGGTCCATGCCGTTAATCCCAGCACTAGGGAGGCTGAGGCAGGGGCAGGCAGGTCTAGCCTGGTCTATGTAGCCAGTTCGAGGATGGTCAGGGTACACAGAGAGACTCTGTCTCCAAAAAGAAACTATTTTTATTAGGGTTTGGAGAGAGAGCTCAATGCTTAAGGGAACTGGCTGCTTTTTCAGAGTACCTGATTCAATTCTCAGCACCTACACAGTGAGTTACAATTGTAACTCCAGCTCTAGGGCCTCCGAGGGCGCTGTGTGGTGCATAGACATACATGCAGACAGAACACCTATACATATATGCATTAGTCAGGGTTCTCTAGAGTCACAGAACTTATGGAATGAATCTCTCCATATGTGAAAAGCAAGAGCTTCCTTCTTCCATGTCCTTATATAGGCTTTCAGCAGAAGGTGTGACCCAGATTAAAGGTGTGTCTTCCCCCTTCAAGATCCTGATCAAAGATGTGTGTCTTCCTACCTCAAAGGTCCAGACTAGAAGTGGATTCACCTACTTTAAACTGAGCAAAAAAGTCTTTCATAAGTGTGCCTGCCATTTCTGGATTGTAGTTCACTTAAGTTGACAAGAATAGCCATCGCATCATAAATAAAAAAAAAAAAATTTAAACTTATTCTTTGTGTACACGAGTGTGCCTTTCTGAGTCTGTATGTGCCACATGAGTGCAGGTGCCTGAAGAGCACAGAAGAGGAGCCCCTGCAACTGGAGTTACAGGAGACTGTGAGCCATCTGACTTGGGTGCTGGGAACTGAACCTGGGTCCTCAGCAGGAACAGTATTATTCTTAACTGCTGAGCCATCTCTCTTGCCCCTGAATTAATCAGTCTGTGGCTTGTTGAGACATGGTCTCACTCTGTAGCCCTGGCTGTCCTGGAACTCGCTGTGTAAACCAGGCTGGCCCTGAACTCAGAGAGATCCACCTGACTCTGCCTCCCAAGTGCTGGGATTAAAGGAATGTGCACCACCATGTCTTGCTGAAAACATGTTAACAATCATTAAAAGTATTCTTTAAATACCACTGGCCTTGCTGTATTTAGCCTCTCCCCTTTCCACATAGCTGAGGATGACCTTGAACCTCTGACTCTTTTTCCATCTCTTTAATGCTGGGATGACAGGTATGCACCACCACACTTGGTTTATGTGATGTTGGGGATTAAACTCAGCCGAGCTACATCCTCAGCCCCCCTCTATCTTCTGTTGAAAGAAAAAAGCCCCACCAACCAGGTTCTGAAAAGAGGGAATGCCTTCACAGCAGCCATCCTGAAGAGCAGGTGGACAGTGCCACGGTAGGAAAAGCCAGAGGCTGAGCGGAGCCCAGAGTGACTGAACTCCCGTCCTGCCGTGTGATGAGGAGGATTTGTCCCAGCAACCAGCACATCTGAAAAAAACCTGTGTGCTGGACAGTCCCCACTTCCAAGCCCAGGAGAATGTGGGGCCTGGGCCAGAACTGCCAGCTGGCAAACATAATGTGGGTTGGCACAGGGACTAAGCTTGCCCATGGGCTGTGTGGGTTTCACTCTGGCAATGCGGCCGGGCACTGAATTGCTTTAATTGGCCATGTCCAATAAAATGGTTTTTCTGGGAGAGCTGATGAGAGTACAAAGGTAGACACCGCATGTTAAGTAGAGGAAGTGTCTGGAAAGACAAAAAGCCCAAATACTTCTCATGTAAGCCACCTGACAGGCTTACTCCATTTTCTGTTGGTGTAACAAATTATCTTAGGCTTGTAATTTACAGAGAATGGAGGTTTATTTGGCTTAGGGTTCTAGAGTCTAGGAATTCCATATCAAGGCCCTGGTATCTCCTGGGCATCTGCAAGGCCCTCACTTTGGACTAGAACATGCAGAGGCAACACATTACAAGGCAGAGCAAGTCTTCTCACAAAACCACTAGTGCCACCATGGGGCCATCTATCCTTGCTTCCTGACTGTGGCTGTGATGTGACCAGCTCTTCTCATCTGGCCTTTCCTGCGGTGATGGACTGTATCTTTGAACTGAACCAGAATCAACCCTGAAGTTTTGCTTTTGTCAAGAGCATTTTATCATGTTGTTAAGAGTATTTTGTCACGGGGACAGGACAAGAAACTAAGACATGAATGTACATGTGGGACTTGCTGGCCACAGCTGATGGAGAGCACAGCCCTCAACACAAGGGTGCTGTCCTTCCTAGAACTGGAACAGCTTTTGTTGCACACAGCACAGCCAACTTGGAAGGAAAGCATTACTGCTCCTGAGTTCAGGAGATTGGACCAGTGCCATCCACAGGTAGGGAGCAGGGACAGGACTGAGAGATGCTATGTTGCAGGGTGAAGCTCCTTTCCTTAGGTGGTGATGTCATTACCCCCAAAACAAGGACAAACTAATTTATGGATAGTACTTGGTTTATTCATTAGAAAAACAAAAACAAAAACCCAATGGGTCTTACATACAAAACAAGATGCTTTTTGTTTTCAAGGGTTAAAAGCACTCTTTAAAAATTTAAAGTGGGAACACGGATAACACAAAGATGTTTCTCCCAGAAACACATGAACAAATATAATATGCACATGGAATTTAGTATACACAGATCAAGACAGGACCACAGAGCCCTGTGTACATCACAGCTCCAACATGGCAGACACCAAGGATGGTGGGAGTATGTGTCCGCATCTGGGCACAGAAGTGAATTGGTATTTTAAAATAAAATAGAAAACTCACTTCCACGTTAGAATACCAACAGAATTCAGCCACAAAGTAGAGCCACAGCAACCCAGTACACTGAGCTGCGTGACTCAGGAGTGACAGGGAGATAATCGCAACACAGATGTAATCCTCACATCTGGGGTCCAGCACATCTTCAGCCCCAAGTTGCCACTGGCACCTCAGCACCAAGGCAGTAGCACTCTGGCTAACTTTCCAGGACCCAAAGCAGCTGCCTGCAGCCTGGCCTCAGCACTCGCCAGGCCCTTCTTTCTCCTGGGTAGAAGCAGCGTTGCAGAAAGCCATGCAGGCTGCTGGTGTCATCGCTGGTCACATACAACTGGGCTTTGAGTCCTGCAGGGCTGGTGTGGGGAGGGTTTGTCTCCACTGTTTCCAGGGCTGGGGTTCTCCATCACAGGTGGCTAAGGTGTCCAGGGACCAAACCATCTATCTCATGGCCTCCCTCTCCCCCCATACATACATCAAGTACAGGACAGTCAAAACGAACATTTGGAATCACTGTTAAGAGCCACAAATAAAAGCAAACCAGTAGCCGGGCGGTGGTGGCGCACGCCTTTAATCCCAGCACTTGGGAGGCAGAGGCAGGTGGATCTCTGTGAGTTCGAGGCCAGCCTGGGCTACCAAGTGAGTTCCAGGAAAGGCGCAAAGCTACACAGAGAAACCCTGTCTCGAAAAACCAAAAAAAAAAAAAAACCAAAAAAAAAAAAAAAGCAAACCAGTAGCTCTCATATAAAGAGGTTTATAGGGATGCCAGCATGTCCCAGCAACTGGATACTGGACGATCTGGGCTCAGCTGAGCTGCAGAGCCAGCAGCCAGATTCCCACACTAGACAGGGGATGACTGGCTGGCTATGTGCTGGTTGTGCTTTGAAGTGTTTCTAGGTACAGGCCACGACTACAGGATGCAGAGACAGCCTCTGGCCAGGGGCTAGAGTCTTCAGGAAGCACCTTTGTCCCAGTGGCATCCTGACACACCTCAGCCATATTAGCACTTCCGAGGTGGACAGCTGCTGCTGTCTCCAGGCCTGCCTGAAAATTTGTACCAGCAAACGGCCCACAGATCCAGCCTGTCTCTGACCCTCACAGGATGGTGAGAACCAAGTGTTTGCTCATCTACACACATGCATGGAGACCAGAGAGAATTGCAGCTAGGAACACCCTGCAAGATCGAGTGACATTTTCAAAAAGTATTTCTTACACTACTTTAAATAATTTACAAAAAACTCTACAAAAACCATATGTACCAGGACACATCCATTAAATAAAAATGTCATTTGAGATTAGTGTACATATTTATACAGGGGGGCTGTGCAGAAGGGATCCTTCTTTTTGCTCTTTAATGGTCAGTATCCCCTACCCCCACCCCATGCTGCCAACACACACAGAACTTTCCACAGCTATGACAAGAGAGTCAGGACATGCCTGTCACAACTTGAGGCCTTTACTGCTCACTGTCATGCTGCCCCCGTCCTCCACAGAGGTGTCACTGAATTCGCTGGCATCACTGCCCAAGGCCTCCTGGTCCTGGTGTTCCCTGTCAACCCTGTGTCGATATCTCAGGTCTAGGACATTGTCCTCAGAGCCAGCATTCCTCCTGTCCTGCTGTCTCAGGGCCCCCTGAGCCTTCCGGCTTGGCCAGTGCCCACTGTCCTTCATAAGCAAGTGTGGGCTTCCAAACACAGGGCTGTGGCCAGGCTGGGTCTCCCTGAAGGCTGAGAATGCTGGACCCTGCAGGGGCAGGCCCAGGCTGGGACTGAAGAGGCCAGCCTGTTTGCTCCCCCAGGAGACACTCTTCCCGAAGTGGAAGAGCTGGGTGGAGAGGAAGGGCAGGCCCTTCCTGGGGCCTGAGGAGAGGCCGGATGGGCCCCCAGCCTCTGATGTGGCCCCCTTTTCTTTCTCAGCCCCGAAGACCCCTGTCCACAGTGTGCCTGGTCCGGGATTCAGTGCCCATGGGCTGGACAGCCTGCTCTGGTGTGCAAAGTCACTCCAGGGGAGGGTGAGGTCAGCCTGGGGTCCAGGATTGGGAGTCAGCAAGTTCTGGCTGCCATAGTTCAGGTGAAAGGTCCCCCCAGCACTCCCAGCCTCAGCACCCACTTTGACACAACTGGGCAGCTGACCGAAAACACTTTCTGCCACGGCGGTGTGGTTTCCCCGTGGGCTCTGGTCCTTGTGAACACTGGTACTCTTCCTGCTTGGTGGAGACACTTTGGCAGAATTGTTCCTGCTGGTGTTCTTGGGCGGTGCTGGCTCGCTTCGGCCCAGGGCAGTGGGGAGGCGAGTGGCCTGCTCAGCACGAGGGGTGCCCTTCCCAGTCTGGCTTAAGAGGCCGGCTGCCTGTGTCCGAGCTCTCTCTGGGCCTCTCCTTCCTTCGGCCAGCTGAGGGGTTCCCCTGGCTTTTTGGCTCCGGGTGCACACTCCAGGCTGCAACCCTGGGGTTGGCTCTTTCCTGCAGGGCAGCTCTGGCTTGGCAGGGCCCCCTTGAGGTTCTGAACTGCGTACAGACTCCTTGGCCTTTTCTGCCAAAAACCGTCTGATCTCCAGCTCGATGCTATCATCGCTGTCCACTGAGCTGTCCTCAGACAGAGGGCTGGAGGCAGAAAGAGGGCGGCCACTGGCTCCTGTGTCCTTAGAGGGAGGAACCCCTTCTGGACTCTTTTTCCTGGGAAGCAAGGCTGGGGCTGCATCCTCACCCCCTGTGCCACCCAGCTTCACCCTCTCTGCCACGCTGCTGAAGATGCTTACTGGGCTTCTTCCCAGGCCATCTTTGCTGTCCCCTCTGCACTTGGACAGACAGCTCCGTAGGGCCTGCTGCCCGTGGTCCTTCCCGTCCCCAGGGAGGCTGCTCAGCCTCTCTCCACAACGAGTCTCTGTGGTGCCGAATCTGACCTTCTTCCACGCAGCCCGGGGGTCTCGGCACCTCTTCTTGAACTTCCGCTTCGATCTTAACAGGTCCTTGATGGCCATGTCCAGGTCCTCATCGCTGTCCAGAGAACTGCTCTTATCCTCAGAGCTCTCTTTCTCACCCACACTCTTCCCCTCGCCTGCTTTCCCGAGACCCCCGTGGCCTTGTGACGGCGGTGTATCACTGAGCGCAGCTATCCTGGAAGGGACAGGCTGGTCCCTGGCCTCAGGCTCTCCTCCTGGGGCCTCTGTGACTTTGCTCTGGCTGGGAGGGTCCCAACCATCATGGCCAGGCTGCCCCTTCCCCGGGATGTGATCACTGTCCTGGGCACTTTCTCGACCCTCCTTTATCTTCTTGGGCACCGTAGTGCTGCCGCCACCTCTCCGTTTCCGTTTGCAGCCCTGGGGAAGATCCGGTGTTTTAGTAAGAGATGCCTTGGGGATGCCAGTCTGGCCACCGGGGCCGGGTGGGGACAGCGGGCCCTGGGCAGGCTGCAGACTCCCCACCTGTGCCTTGAGGGCCAAAAATGTCCGGATCTCCTGCTCTATGCTGTCATCACTGTCAACGTTGCTGCTGTCACCTTCAGAGCGGGGAGGTACTGGTGGGGGACAGAAGAGTGGGTTCACGGATGGAGGCCTGTCACTGCCTTCCACGGGGGCTGGCAGGATGGTCTTGGAAATGTCCAGGATGGCTTCTGCGCACATCAGCTCGGTGGATGTGTCCGCTAGGCACGATGACGCCTGGTGCACAGCTTCGCTCCTGGCAGCTGTGTGCCCTAGGGGTCCAGAGGCTCTCGAATCCTTTAGGAGCTTCGAGAGGGGGTCAGGGTGGAGCCCCCCCAGGGTGGTGTCCGTAACCTTTGGGGCTGCTGGCTTTTTCTTGCTTGGGGGCCTCCTGTGGGCTTCAGGCAAGGCACTTGGCTGCGCACTGCCAGGGCTCTCCTCTTTCAGCTGGGTCCTCGGAGGTGGGTCCCCACTGGCCTCGCTCCTGGTTTTCTCTAGCTGGTACAGCTGGATGGCCTCCTCGATGCCATCGTCACTGCTGGAGTCAGATGCCTGGTGCACTGGGGCCAAGTTTCTGATGCGCTTGCTTCGCCTGGCAGGCACGCTCCTCTTCACTCCACCCCTGTTCTGTGCAGCCTCTGGTCTGTGGGCAGTCAGCTTTGTGCTCGCCAGGGTCTCAGGCTCTGCGGTGACCTTCGGCCGGAAGTTTCTGGGCTGCACGCTCATCTTTGTTAACCTGGGAGGTTTGCGGAAGATGAACTCCTTGCAGGTTCCTATCAGAGCTGCCCTGGATGAGGTCTCTCGGTTCCCTCTAAGTCTGGCAGGGCTTTCGTTTGGATCTGATTTTTTATCCACAGACCCATCGCACTTTGGGTTTTCATGCTGTCTTTTCTCATTAAGAAACTGTTCGATCTCAGCTTGGATGCTCTGTTCAAAGGAATCCTCGCTGCTCATGCTAGCTGGGGAGGTGGAGCCCTGATCCTCACTGGCTCCCACAGGAACACTACCTGAGTCAGGAGTGAGTTGTGGGGGGCATGGGATGGGTAGGGTGCAGCTGTGGGAAGGCTCTGGCACACAAGGGGCTGCTCGGGACATAGGCTCAGAAGCCCCACCTTTTGCCTTCAGGTACTCCTGGATGGCCTCCTCGATGTCCCGGTCCACGGAGTCATCGCTGTCAGAATCCAGCTCCAGGGGACCCTGCTTCCCAGCTTCATCTTTCTCTAGGGGTTTACAGTCTGCAACAAGACCACAGGCAGGGAGCTCTGGCTGCTCTCTGCACACAGCATGTTTGGGGGCCAGTCTGGTGTCCCGGCACCTTTCTGCACGTTGTCCTCTCTGTGTGACACGCTCATGGCTCATGCCCAGGGCAGCCTCGTCTCTCTGCAGTGTGCTGATGAGCATCTGTACCCTGGCGCTCACTGAGGCCCGGGAGGCGTCCTCTTTAGACTCTGAGAAGCAGTCAGGAAAGCAGAAGCTCCTGGGCTGGCCAAAGGCCTCCCATCTGGACTGGAGCGCCACCACTGGAGGGGCGTTCATGAGGAACATCCTAGCAGGCAGGCTGGGTGCTGGGAGGCAGGGCTTGTGGGTCAGCCCATTTCACATCCTGGAAGCAAAGAAAGCGTAATGAAGGCTATAGCTAAGTGGTAACATCAGCAACCACCCACGCCACCACAAGAGATAACATACCCCGGGGCTACAACCTAATGTCTCGTTGGCTGGGGAGGCTCACGCAAGCCTCTCAGACCTGTTTCGCCAGCAGTATTAAGAGTCACTTCCATCCTGTAGGGTGGAAGACTCAGGGGAAAAAAAGTGTTTGCAAACTCCAGCAGCCCTTCCCTTTCCCCTCCAGGCTTGCACCTTTTCTGTAAGAGGACAGAAGAGGTGTCTTTACTGCCCAGTGTCACCAGAAGCCACCACAGTCTCTAAATGCTTCTGTGTGCTTTAAAAAGAATGACTATCCACATGCCTAGCTAAGTTGGACTTTGTGGGTAGATTCCTTCTGGAAATGACCAATATGTTCTTTAACCAAAGTTGTACCTTGTGAAGGGCTCAAAAAGCACTTCAAGTTTTTCTTCAGAGTGGCCTTCACTACATTGTTGGTATGAAAATGTCAAACATGTGACAGCGATTGTCATAGGCTGACATCAAGTTTTGCTAATCAGCATGAAAGTTGTCCCAACTTTTGGGTGGTCACAACTAATTGGTGGCCACATCATGTGGGTGGGTCTGGGTCTAGGAGCAGGCTGCATCTGTTTGGAGAAAGGACTGTGTGGCATGTAGACAGATCATGGGTTCATCGGCTTGGATGGAGAGGACGCTGTGAAACAAAGTAACACAAGCCTGTGTGGTCAGAGCCAGGTCTCCACCTGTCAGGTGGCCTGGTGTCAAGAACACTGAAGACCAGTTTACAGAATCCCTGCAAAGTGGAGGCTAATGCAGGAGGCACAGGGTCACTTGGAAAAATACCAGCTGCTCTGAATAGCTCTTAATTCTTCCAGGCTCTTTTTTTTTTTTTTTAAGATTTATTTATTTATTATGCATACGGTGTTCTGCCTGCATGTATCCCTGCAGGCCAGAAGAGGGCACCAGATCTCATTACCGATGGTTGTGAGCCGCCATGTGGTTGCTGGGAATTGAACTCATGATCTCTGGAAGAGCGGCCAGTGCTCTTAACCTCTGAGCCATCTCTCCAGCCTTTTCAGGCTCCTTTGATCCCCGTTCTGCCTCCCTGAGATTGGAGAGCACTTACAAGGCTGAAGGACAAAGAGACCTGAGCTCCCCTGAGAGAAGGCATCGAAGGTTGTCTCCACCCCTAACCCAGGGCGGGATGGCAGGCCTGCCCTGTTGTTGGCCTTGCTTCATGTTCTGTCCTGTCCAGCAGCTGTTTCACCTGCACTTGCCTTTCTGACAGGCCAAGATGTGCTGTACACATATGGAACTCCCTTCCCAGAGAGGTGGGGCTGGCCATTCAGACCAAAATCTGCTCAGAGGGACAGGCAACTAATTAGAGGTCATTGCAAATGAAGCTGCAACTCATGGGCAATTAACAATGTGTGCTTCAAAGGTTAAACTAATATACAAAATCTACTGCAATTACTTGAAATTCTCAAGTGCAGGCTGATGTTCCACAGAACTTCAGGGATGAGGTCTTCACTGATCCTCTTACATTTCAAAGCATCTCTCACCAGCTTTTAAAATCAGCTGTGAGGGCTGGGCAGGTGATGCACACTTTTAATCCTAGCACTTACACAAGGCGGAGGCAAGCGGATCTCTGTGAGTTCCAGGCCAGCTTGGTCTACACATAGTGAGTTCCTGGCTAGCCAGGGCTAGATATAGTAAGACCAACTGTCCAAATCAATCAGTCAATCAATCAGCTTTTACTGCTGGTATCATAGAGAATCGGTGGCATCTAGTTTAGAAATTGGTGACAGCTTATAATTTTCTTTTCTGTCATGATATGTTGTTAATGTAAAGAAAGGCTCAAAACAAATTCAGGAAAGCCTGTGCTGACACCATTTACATTTACTGTAGCTAATTTAGCACTCTTCCGGGTGAGAGCCGAGCGCTTTCCTATAGTGGCTACCAGAGCTCACATCCTGACCATCTACCACAGTCCTACTTTCCAACAACACTGCTTTCCCGAGACACCCCACAGGCACAGGGCAGTGGGAACAAATGGGGAAAGTGGCTTCCTTCACTGGCTACACCTTTCCCTGCCGTAGACGTGGTTCAGACTGCCAGAGCAGTACTACGGAAATCACAAAACATTTGTGCAGCTTTAACTGTGAAGGGTCTGAATCAAGCAGGGTGTGGTGGTGCATGCCTGTAATTCCAGGTGAAGGCTGGAGGATCAGAGTCCAAGGCTAGCATTGTTTCCTTATCTAGTTCAAAGACAGCATCTGGGCTATTGAGATTTGGTCTCAACAGACCAAAGCAAACGAAACAAAAGGCGCGTCAGGGTGGGGGTGGGGTGGGGTGTGTGTGTGTGTGTGGGGGGGTGTTGAGTAACATTAATGTCTTAAGAAGAGGGCCACCACTACACCAGGTGCAGAGCAGGGGAGATAGATCAGTTTATCTCCACTCACCTGTTCACAGCTTATAACGATGGACCCAGAGCTGGGCTTCTCCGACAGTCTTAACGGTTGTTGGTCCAACTACCTGGTCTACGTCAATCTTGGGAGCTGTCATTCTGGAGGACCATGAACTGTAGAGAGTTAGAAATATGAGCTGAAGCCAGGGTTGGAGCTTTAAACTGGCATCTTTGGGAATCAGGTTTCCAGGGTGACTGTAGGTACAATCAGCCCCTGCACCCCAAGCATGGCCTCGGCATTTAAGTTATGATGCAGAGGGCCCTGTACTCCAACTTGAAGTGGGTGTAGGTAATATTTGGTCCTTAGGAGCCAGAGGTGCTGACAAGATTCAGCCCCCAGTAAAACTGTTGTGTCTGCCATCCCCTGTGCGGAGTGGAGGCAAGCCGAGACAGACTCCCACGACTGCCTGAGCACTGACTGACTGCTCATCTCACGGCCTGAGAGGCAGCTGGAGTAGCAGTCTGGTCTTGAGCAGGTTAATGCCAACCCTTCTCCAGGCAGAGGCAGGGCCTCCGACTGGTCTGTGTCCCCACCTATCCATCCCCGAAGTCATTTTCCGGGATCCCAGCCTTAGGGTATCCGGGGGCCTCGAAGCTTCGCGTGGCAGGGCGAGAAGGAATCCTTGAAGGCCAGGCAGGCCTCGGTGACCCGGAGCCCGCCCCTCACCTGAGCCTCACCTGGGCCCGACCTGCACCCGCTGGCTCTCGAGGAACGCAGGGCGCAACAAGCGCCAGGCACGCGCGGGGGGCGCCTCCCGGGGGCCGCGACCCTCGCCCATGGCAGCGACTAGCCCCAGCCACCGACCCGATCCGGAGCCCGCCCGCCG
>NC_081419.1:2275300-2354696 GCF_949786415.1 Peromyscus eremicus | reverse complement strand
CTCTTAAAATCAGGAGCTGTGATCTCATATCTAATAGCTTAAAAGATGAAAATATTTAATGCAAATACATTTTCCTCCTGAGACAGGGTTCTCAGTTCCTGGCTGTCCTGGAACTCACTCTGTAGCCCAGACTGGCCTAGAACTCAGAGACCCCCCTGCCTCTGCCTCCCAAGTGCTGGGATCAAAGGTGTGCGCCACCACCGCCCAGCAAAAAGTACGTAAATATTCATGCATACAAGATGCATAAGGAGGCTCATACTAGCATTTGAGAAACTAAGGAAGGATTGCCAGTTCAAGGCCATCCTGGGCAACGTAGCAGGACCCTTTACAAATAAAGAATATTTATACTCTCAATGCTCCACCCCCTCCACCCCTCCCACCCCCCCCCCCCCCCCCCCCCCCCCCCCCGCACAAATGTGTGTGATATGTATCTGTATGCATGTTCACATATGCAGGCACATGTGTGTGTAGTGTGTGGAGGATCTGGCATCTTCATGGATTGATCTCCACTTTGTTTACTGAGGCAGGGCTTCTCACTGAACCCGGAACTCACCTATTCAGCTAGTTTAGGTAGCAGGTTTGCCCCGGGTCCCTCTCTGTCCTGTTCCCAAGTGGCTGAGACACCCACTGGCTTTTCCGTGCATGCTGGAGACTCGAATACCAGTCCTCATGCTCGTACACTGAGGACTTTTCCATTGAGACATCTCTCCACCACCACATCCCGTTTTGTGTGCATGAATGTGCCATGACATGCACGCAGGGGTCAGAGGACAATCTGCAGGGATTGGCTCTCTCCTTCCACCGTGTGCATGTGCTCTGACCTGTGGAGCCTTGCCCACCCACCCCTTTCTACCTGACAGTCATGCACTGAGTGACTGTTCTGCCATGCTGTCCCTCAACAGTGTTCTACCTCATCACAGACATGCGAACATGGAACCAAACCTCTGGAATGGAAATGGTAATGGTCTGTATGTGGGCTGTGATTTGAAAAGCACCTGGTGTTCTCTAGAGCTGGTGTGTTAAAACACGACAGAAAAAAGGATCCAAACAACTATCTCAGTCATGAACACGTCTATAGCAGAGGCATTTAAGCTGCAATTGCAACAAAGTCAAGAGTGACTGCTGTTTTGTCTGTGTTTTGTAGTTTTTTTGTGAACAGCATTGCTTCCATAAACAGGAAAAATGCTTTATTTTCAATTTAAAAATGTTAAAGGAGCTGGGTATGGTGGTGCACGCCTTCAATCCCAGTGCTTGGTGAGTAAAGGCAGGTGGATCTCTATGAGTTTAAGATGAGCTTAGTCGATCTATGTGATGAGTTCCAGGGCAGCCAGAGCTACATAGTGAGATCTTGTCTCAAAGAAAAAATAATTAAAGGTGTTCTGTTTATTTACGTGTGCATGTGTATGAGTATGTGCACATGTGTGCAGGTCCTGGTAGAGGCCAGGAGAGGGTGTTAGACCTTCCAGATCCAGGTTACAGGCAGTTGCAAGTCACCTGATGGTGCTGGGAGTTGAACTCCAGTCTTCTTGACCATTGAGCCCTGTTTCCATCCCTTTTTAATTAAAAGCAATTACATTTATGTATGTATTTACTATTTATCCAAAGGCAGGCAGATCACTGAGTTCCAGTCCAGCTAGAGCTACATAGTGAGATACTGTCTCAAAAAAAAATCATGTTTTTCTTATATGTTTATTTATTTATTTTGTGTGCGCTTCTGTGGAGAGTCCATTCTCAAGAAATAGAAAAAAGGCAGGGCGTTGGTGGCACACGCCTTTAATCCCAGCACTTAGAAGGCAGAGCCAAGCAGATCTTTGTGAGTTCGAGGCCAACCTGGTCTACAAAGTGAGTACCAGTACTGCTAGGACTACTACACAGAGAAACCTTGTCTCAAAAATAAAACAAACAAACAAAAAACCAAAAAAAAAAATAAGTTTTAGAGAAAAATCAACTGAATGTCCAATTTACATATTTCTTTATTTTTATTTATTTATTTATTTGAATAGAGTGTCACCATATAGTCCTGGCCTGGAACTCACTATGTCAACCAGGCTGGTCTTGAACTTGCCATAACATTCCTGCTTTTGCCTCCAGGTGCTAGGATTACAGGTATGCACCATGATACATAGCTTGTATACTTCTTTAGTCTTTTAAAAGGTTTTGCAAAGAAATACTTTTCCTATTCATTTTTATTTTGTTCTTTCAAATACTTAGTAAACAATTCTGCAACCATGAAAAAAGAAAGAAAGAAAGAAAGAGAAAGAAAGAAAGAAAAAAAGAAAGAGAAAAGGAATAGCCATGCATACAGATGCATCCACCTATGAGGGAGAAGTTGGTAGGGGTGGCACTTGTTTTCTCTGATGCCACAGAAGGGATCAGCCTGTTTTTACCCAGGTTGGAGATGCTTCTCATCAACTGGATTCATTTTGAAAATTCTATTTTTCTTGCAGTGTGATGTGTGTGTGGTGTGTGTGGTGTGTGTGTGTGTGTGTGTGTGTGTGTGTGTGTGTGTCCTTTAAGAGAGGGTTTCATCGAGCCCAGGTTAGTCCTTATGGCTGTTATGTATTGCTTTTTAGCATTTTGGCTAAGATTAAGCATAGCATCAAACTTGCTATTCAGCCAAGGATGGCCTTTCATTTCTGATCCCCCTGCACCCACTTCCCAAGCACTGGGACTACGGGGTGTGCACCACCACCCCTGGCTGGAAATTCTGTTCCTGCAAAATAAGTTTTAATTATTTCAATTTGATTTATGCCTGTGTATGCATGTATGTGTACTTGCATGGGTTAGCCAGAGGACAAACTCAGGAACATCCTCCACCCCTTTGGAGATAGGATCTCTCATTGGCCTAGAAGCTGACCAATTAAACTAGGCTGGTCAGGGAACCCTGGGATCCTCTTGTCTCTACCTCTCAGTACTTGGATTACAAGTATGTTCGTTCTATCATGTCGTGCCATTAAAAAATGGATTTATTTTAATTAATTATTTTATGTGTATGGGTGTTTTGCCTGCATGTGTGTCTGTGCACCATATGTGCACAGTGCCTGAGGAGGCCAGAGAGACCGCTGGATCCTCTGGAACTGGAGTTACAGATAGTTCTGAGCCACCATGTGAGTTCTGAGAATCAAATCCACATGGACTGCCTCTGGAAGGGCAGCCAGTGCTCCTAACTGCTGAGCCGTCTCCCCAGCCCGACACCCCTGCTTTGTTTACATGGGTCCTGGGACTGGAACTCAGGTCCTTGTGCTTGCAAGGCAAGCACTGTATCTACCGAACTATCTCCCTAGACTGCAAAATGTTTTTTTTTTTTTTTTTAAAGAAGTTTTACTTTAGAAATGACTTCAAAGGCCTTTGTTCAGTTTTATTTCTTGAGTACTGGGATTTTGAAATTTTTTTTAGCCAGCATTTTACCCAATTTATTACTTTTAATTTTAGGAGGCAACTTGACTTTCAGATGGTCTATTTATAAGTAGCATTTCAAGCTACTGAAGAAAGTAAGATTCTTTTTCTCTTTTCTTTTCTTTTTTTTTTTCCAAGAGTTTCTCCGTGTAGCTTTGGTGCCTGTCCTGGATCTCGCTCTGTAGCCCAGGCTGGCCTCAAAACTCACAGAGATCTGCCTGCCTTTGCCTCCTGAGTGCTGGGATTAAAAGCATGTGCCACCACCGTCCGGTTCATTGACTCTTTAAAGAAAATAAATTGGATGAAGGCCCTGCTGCATCTTCTCCTTTAAAAAAAAAATTTTAAAACTTTTTTTTTTTTTTTTTTTTTTTTTGGTTTTTCGAGACAGGGTTTCTCTGTGTAGCTTTGCGCCTTTCCTGGACCTCACTTGGTAGTCCAGGCTGGCCTCGAACTCACAGAGATCCACCTGCCTCTGCCTCCCGAGTGCTGGGATTAAAGGTGAGCACCACCACCGCCCGGCTTAAAAACTTTTATTTCTGTGTATATGTGTGTGTTTGTATTTGCATGTGAGTGCAGATGCCCTCAGAGGCCCCTGGAGCTGGAACTCTGGCAGTAATGAGCTGCCTGACATGGGTGCTGGGAACTGAACTAGGGTCCTCTGGAAGAGCAGCAAGCCCCTCTTAGCCACCAATCATCTCTCCAGACTTGCTTCTTCTTTCCTTTTTTTGTTTTGTTTTGTTTTTTGAGACAGGGTTTCTCTGTGTAGTTTTGGTGCCTGTCCTGGAACTCACTCTGTAGACCAGGCTGGCCTCAAACTCACAGAGATCTGCCTGGCTCTGTCTCCCGAGCGCTGGGATTAAAGTCGTGTGCCATCACCTCCCAGCTTAGCCTTGCTTCTTAACTGATATTTGTGAAGTGTGGTTCTTGCCCTCACAGCTAGGCTTTTGAGACCTGGGTGTGAGGCAACTCAGGGGGGCCTAGAGGGGTCAGAATAGGGAGCAGTAGTCCCTCTTCAGAGGCATGAGAGCTTGTGCAGGGTAAGCAAATGTGATGAAGGTCAGAGGAAATGATATTCCTCAGACCAAGACAACCTCTGGGACAGGAGTCCCATATAACAAGTCTGCACACAGGAAGGCTTCCACATGAGGTTTCCACACAGGGGAGAGGGAAGTAGGAGGGATTGGATATGTGTACCCTCAGGCAAAAGTGAGCAGGCATACAGCCCTGTTGTCATGCTGACACCATGGAGGCCTCCCCTGAAGATGCCTGGCACTCCAGAGCTAATGGCAGCCCCTCAGAGCCCCCACTGAGGTTACTGGGCCTTTACACCATACACAGTGACCCTTTTCCCAGGACTGTTGGAGTGGGGCAGTCCCAGGTGTGTGCTAGCACTGGTGACAGGCTAAGTTCTGACCACCAAGGACTGCTGAGCTGGGCTGTGTCCCCTACTGCCCTCCCAGCCTCATGAAGCAGACGCCGGATCTTTGACTTCCGAGTTTCTGGCAGGAGCTGGCGCGCTCTCTATTTTAGGCAAAGATTTTGTTAATTCTGTAGAACTCTGAGGCACGTTGCTGAAACTCCATGCAGAGGAAGAGGCTGTGGAAAATGTGTCAGGCATTCTAAGACTGTATGACTTACGTATGAAAACCCAAAATAGGATTGTAACCGGCAGGATTATGCCGATGGCAGACGTGATGAGGAAAAGTTCCCACAGGCACGCTTCCCCACTCATGGAGAGTGAGCAGGGTGCAGAGGGGCCATGCAGAAAGTACACACTCCCCCCACACCCTGCATGAAGATTATCCCATTTCCACGCTCCTTCAAGAGGAAGAAGATTGGGAAAGGCGACATTGGGCACTGTTTGTGTGTGTGTGTGTGAGAGAAAAATAAGAAAGAAATCTTACATCCTGAAACATGGGGTGGTAAAGTGACTCTTTGAAGTTTGCAGAGATTAGTTTGAGGTCAAGGAAGGGCGGGTGGAGGGCTGTACTCTCTTGATCCTTGCAGGGCCATTCCAGAACAAAAGGAGCTGAAGGTCGCCTGGCTCCTTTTCTATTATTATAACACAATATCTGGTGTGGGGTAACTGATAGAGAGAGAAAGCTTATTCAGCTCAAGGCTGGAAGCTAGAAGCCTGAGAGCATTCGCTGAGGGAGAATTTAATTTTAATTTTATGGATCATGGTACAGGGTACAGGGATCTCAGGCACGGAGAGCAGTGTAAGGGGGCCAGCCTGGGTCCCCCTTCCTTCCATGTTTCTTTTCTTCCCTTTTCTTTCTAGTCTCTTTCTCTCCCGCACACACACTTTGTTTCTTGGGACAGAGTTCCCTGCAGTCCAGGCTGGCCTCCATGTTGCTGAGGCAAGCCTTGAACTCTTCTTCCTGCCTTTACCTCCTGATTGCTGGGGATTATGGGTGGTGCAGCACCACACCCTGTTGTAGAGTATTATTTTAAGATGTGTTACATTTGTTTATGCTGTGGAACATTTGTTTAATGATGCAAAGATGTGTTGCATCCTTTTATGTTGCATTTATTTAACTCTGTGAAGCTGTGTTACTGTGCCTGTCTAAAACACCTGATTGGTCTAATAAAGAGCTGAGCAGCCAATAGCAGGAGAAAGGATAGGTGGGGCTAGCAGACAGAGAAAACAAAAAGGAGGCAGGAGAGAAAAGGAGGAAGACTCCAGAGGCTAGCCACCCAGCTACACAGCTACACAGCAAGCCATAGAGAAAGAAGTAAAGAAAGGTATACGGAAAGAGAGAAAGATAAAAGCCTAGAGGCAAAAGATAGACAGGATAATTTAAGAAAAGCTGGCTAGAATTAAGCCAAGCTAAGGCTGGGCATTCATAATTAAGAATAAGCCTCCGAGTATTTATTTGGGAGCTGGGTGGCGGGCCCCCCAAAGAACAATGAGGAAAGAGTAAAAAACAACCAACAACAATATCCAGCTGTTAGGTTTTGCTCCATGGTGTTTTATGTCCCCTTCTAAGGGAGGACCAAGGTTTCTTAGACTGGGTGGTACTATATAGTTCTCCACATATCCAAGTTGCCAGGGGCACCCAGGATGAGGGCAGAGGGCCATGGAGGTGTTGGCAGGGCTTTGGGCTCAGAACTAAAGCTCGCTGAGTGGGGACATCTTCTGATGTGGTGGCACCTGCTGCATTTCACAGCTGTGTTCTGAACCCAATGAAGAAGGTTCACCCAGTCACCACTGGAAAGCAAAATGAGGGTGACCAGCCAGCCAGATGAATGTCCTAGTGGTCGTGGGGAAGCTAGGACCAGTAGGAGCCCTGCGCTCCATCCATAGCGAATTTCCTGAATTCTGCCCTGTCCACTAACAATTAGCCTCCTGGTGCTGTGGGTTTTCCGTACTCTCTAGCACAGCAGAGACTCTCTGCTTAATCTCAGCATCATGGAGACAACCAAGGGCTCAGAGACAGATGCCTGGAGAGGGGGAAGAGGCCCCCACTGCTCAGACCTTCATGCATCCCCGGCACTAACAGTATTTGTGGTCTCTGTCATCAAGAACAGAAATGGACAGGAATGTGGTGCAAAGTATCTCTAAAAAAACAAACAAAAAAACCCAATTTTGTTCTTCAGACAGAGTGTCCTGGCTCAGTCTGATGCCTAAGGCCAGGGAGTGTTGGAGTGTTTCTGTACCCGTTTTCATCTACTCCTCATGCATGCCTTAGCTACCCTCTACCCCTGGCCTGTTGAA
Source organism: Peromyscus eremicus (assembly GCF_949786415.1). Classification (NCBI taxonomy): domain Eukaryota; kingdom Metazoa; phylum Chordata; class Mammalia; order Rodentia; family Cricetidae; genus Peromyscus; species Peromyscus eremicus. The sequence continues at coordinate 2,347,582 of NC_081419.1, read as the reverse complement.
GAAGCAGCTGCTCCATCCGAAGTTGCAAAGCAGAAAGCTGGGCCTTTGAAAGTGACACCAAAGAGAGAAGCCCGTTTCATAGCTGATGCTCGTTTTGGGATCCCCTGACCTGGCCTAGCTGGAGGCAGCAAAGCTTTGTTCAAACTCCTCTAATAGGTTTTCTACCCCCCCCCCACCTCCCCAGCCCCCACAACAGGTTTCTCCACTGATGCAGTAAACCAGATCAAGCCAAATTGAAAAGGTATAACAACAGGTTTATCTGAGCAAAGCAACTCCCAGGTGGGTTCTCCAGTTCCAGAGATGGAGGCCAGAGAAGCTGTACCCCTCAACTAAAGCAGAAGACTTTATAGGTTGTAGGTGAGGGGTGATGACAGTGTCTGCTACAAGGTGGGTTTGTGCCCAAGTATGGTCCACACTGAGCGCTTTATGCGGGGACTTGGGCGGAGGCAACTTCAGGGGAGGAAGCTGCCAAGAATGTCAAAATGGGCTTTTCGGTGCCTTTCCTTTGTTTGGAGACTGAGTGGGCAGGGTTTGGAGAGAGACAGAAATGGGGCAAGCTGGAGGTTCCAACCAAACATCCTTTATATAGGAGCCAGAGAAAAAAGAGCTCTTCCTGCTGTGAGTCGGCCAGGTCTCTCCTCCCCCTCCTCTTCCCCCTCCTCCTCCCTCTCTTGCTCTTCCCTCTCTCCTCTTTCCTCTTTCCCTTTTTCATTCTCCTTATTCTTCCTCTTACCTCATTCTATTTTGAGACTAGCCACACACCTAGGATGGCCTGGGAGTCTCAACCTCCTTTACCTCCCAAGGGCTGAGTCTAAGAATGTTTATCACTAGGCTGGGTGGTGGTGGCACACACTTTTAATCCCAGCACTTGGGAAGCAGAGGCAGGCGGATCTCAAGGCAAACCAGGTCTACAGAGTGAGTTCCAGGACAGCCAAAGCTACACAGAGAAACCCTGTCTCAGGGAGAAAAAAAAAGAAGTGCACACCACTGCACTTGGCTTTGCTGGACCTTCTTAGCCTGAAGCTGGTCTGGCTTTTGGGCTCCAGGTTGACAGAGACTTGAGGGACAAATCTCTGGGACGGACAGAGGAGAGGAGGAGATGCTTAGAGAATGTCTTGAAGAATCTGGACTCCACAGAGTCAAAGGCCTTGGTCTTTGAGGCTCAGTGAAGGAGGGAGCAGACATTTGCAACAGAGTCAAGGCTGTGGCCCAAAGTCAAGGGCACACAGGGAGTCCTCACTGCACAGGCTCGGCACTCCTAGTGACTCTTGCAGCTGGTCCTTCTGAAGGGTGAGGGCAGCAGCTGGGACCCCAAAGGCCCTTCCTTGGTGGCGGATCCCACGCTCCTGGGAGGATGCTGAAAAAATGGTGAAGAGCTGAGGCTTTAGTGTGGAGGGGAGGTGTCTTCCCGGGGAATGTGTGAGGTCAGACTGAAGCCGGGCTGCCTCTGCCAGGGGCAGAGACCCTGGGTTGCCTGTGTGTGCTGGTGACAGAGAGAGAGAGAGTATTCTAGACGACCACTCTGAGCCCAAGACTATTCTGCTTCAATAAAAATTGTAAAAATGTTGACAGTTCGCTACAGTGTCTACCCACTCTGTTTCCTAACCCACAGAAATGAAGACTCAAAGGTCAGAATACTATGGGCTCAAAGATCCTGATTACAGGGGCGGGGAGGTATTTTTTTTTTTTTTTTTTAATTAAAAAAATTTTTTTTAACAGGGTCTCTTTGCTGCCCTGGCTATCCTGGAACTTGCAAGTCCTGGGATCAAAGGCATGCGCCACCCCACTGGCTAAGGAGGTGGGGCCTGTTTAAAGTGGCAGAGTCCCTCAGATCTGGAGTTTGTTCTCCCACCCTGCAGCCCGCTAAGATGGAGGGCTCACCTCTGTTAGGTCCAAAGGAAACTCCAGTTCTAAAAACTCCAAAGGCAGCCCAAATATCCAGAAATAGGCTACACCTGGACTACAGGAGCATTTCTGGCAGTCAGAAAAAAGCCAAGCCGGGTGGTGGTAGCACACGCCTTTAATCCTAGCACTAGGGAGGCAGAGCCAGGCGGATCTCTGTGAGATCGAGGCCAGCCTGGTCTACAGAGAGAGCTCTAGGACAGGCACCAAAACTACACAGAGAAACCCTGTCTCGAAAAAAAAAAAAAAAAAAAAAGCCAGCATTCTTCAGAACTGGTGAAGCCGGTTCCCCTCTACCCAAGGAGGTCATTCCCCTATCGCTGGCAGAAGGGACAAATGGTTATCTATGGTGCCTATTAGCATACCAAAGCTCCTGCCGGCCTCAGGCTCCCTCTGTGTCACAAGCACTTATACATTTCAGAGTCCATGCTGGTATCATGGCTCTTTTCAGCTTTCCTCATCAGCCACCCCTATAAACTTTCCCCGCTTGGGAGCCTCCCTTCCCCCATGTCCTCAGCTCCCTCCTAGAGTTTACTCTGTCTCTCGTGCCCATCCCTTCACTCTGCTCCTGCTCCATCTCCCCCTCCTGGAGCCGCCCCCGCCCGCCCCTCCCCCGCCCCTCCTCCCGCCTCCCCCACTGCCTCCCAGCTGCCTCCTCGTCTCTGTCCTCCTGGCGTTGCTGGAGCCTGCAGTTTAAGTCCCCCAGGTACATCATGCAGCTTCCCTAGGCCTCCAGGCCTCTACTTGGAATCCTCCCTCTGGTGAGTTCCTGTTAGAGACCCATTGCCTCCTTCTCTAATCTCTTCTCCTCCTCAGAGATTCCGTTGAGCCTAGATATTTTCCTGCAAACGGATCGGCCTCACACAGCTCAATGGCCACAAAATAGCACACTTGATTTCCAAATTCTTGCAGATTGTAACAACTTCTGCCACCTCATAAGCAAATAATCCCAAGTCTCTTAGCTCTAAGCCTTCTCTACTTTCCAAGTCTCTTATCACTCTCTACACTTTCTTTGCTCTCTGCTTTCAAAAACAAAACAAAACAAAACCAAAAACAAACAAACAAAAAAAAAAAAACAAAACACACACACACACAAAACCCCCCAAAAACCAACAACTTTTAAGATCATTGGTTAAAGTCTCTTTATCTCAGGATTTTACTTACTGGGTGTGGTTAAAATCTGTAACAAACGTTAGCTTAAAACTTGGAAAGAAGCCGGCAGTGGTGGTGGTGGTGGTGGTGGTGGAGGAGGCGGCGGCGGCGGCGGCGGCGGCGGCGGCGGCGGCGGCGGCGGCGGCGCACCCACGCCTTTAATCCCAGCACTCAAGAGGCAGTCACAGGTGGATCTCTGTGAGTTTGAGGCCAGCCTGGGCTACAGAGTGAGTTTCAGGACAGCCAAGGCTACACAGAGAAACCCTGTCTCAGAAAAGAAAAGAAAACAAAACAAAACAGAACAGAATAAAATAGACTCCTTGTAACGAAAAGGACTGATAGTTAAAAAAAAAAAAAAAAAAAAAGGATACGTAGGTATTATTATTATTATTATTATTATTATTATTATTATTATTATTATTATTGGTTTGAGACAGGTTTCTCTGTGTAGCCTTGGCTGTCCTGGAACTCACTTTGTTGACCAGGCTGGCCTCTAACTCAGAGATCTCCCTGCCTCTGCTTCCTGAGTGCTGGGAATTAAAGGCATGTGTCACTACCACCCAACTACACAGGTAATTTTTTTTTTCAGATTTATTTATTTATGTACACAGAAGAGGGTGCCAGATCTCATTACAGATGGTTGTGAGTCACCATGTGGGTGCTGGGAATTGAACTCAGGACCTCTTGAAGAGCAGTCGGTGCTCTTAACCTCTGAGCCCTACACAGGTAATCTTAATTTGCTACTGCATGCTTGTATGTAACTTGAATTCAACTCTTGTTTATAAAAATAGATCTATTACACTATTACAGCATACTGTGTATATACATAACTTGGATTCAGCTCTTGCTGGACAGGCAGCTAGCTGTTGGACAGATGTCCTCACAGATGGACTTAGGTGCTATTCTTTTGTGTGGTCATAGGTAAACACACATAAGACTCCTCCCTCATATCCCTCTTGCTTTATTTATGGTTTTTTTTTTTTTTTTTCTCCAGTGCTGGAGATGGAACCCAGGGCCTTGTGCATACCAACAAGTGTTATTTGTTATTTATTTATTGGTGAGGGTTGATACAAATGATTCCATTTTGACTGACAAATTTCACAGGTACAGATTCTTGTGATAAAACAATTTCTGGGCCTCTACCACATACCACATGAGTGTGGTTGACAGTATTGAGACTCACTTGAATTTTGTAGTGGAGTAGATTCTGATTGTCTAACTGTGTTCGCAACACATACATGCACACTTGCCTTCTCATGCACACATACATGTTTGTACACACGGTCATATGTTCACACATATGTGCACACATGTATTGTATACATATGCCTGCACCACTTGTATTCTTATATATAAGTACACATATATGTTTACACATATGCATGCACATACACCCTCACACACATGTACATACTCATAAGCATCACACACATATGCTCAGCACACACTCACAAGCATCACACACACACGTGCTCAGATGTGTATAAATGCTTATACAAGTACACTCAAACAAGCATACCCACAGTTGTGGGTACGTTAGTTACTGGATTATGGTAATTGTTTCACAGAGTATATGGAGACCAAATCACCATATTGCACACTCATCCACGGACGCCAATGATGCTAGAGGAAGTAAGTACATCTTGGGAGTTATTGAGTTGAGCTAAGGACAAGTTTTATCAGGATCTTCCTCTAAAAAAGGAAAAAGGAAAAAGGAATGGACACTGCTCCTCCTCACCTGCCGCCTGCGTCCCGCTGTTTGTCTGGCAGCCATGCGAGAAAAGTGTCTGTTTTTGGGTTTTGATCCTTCAAGGACTGGGAAGTGCGGAGGTTACTCATTCCCACCGAGGGTCTGGGCCCTGCCTCAGGTGCTGTCTATATTGGTGAAGGGAGCATGTGGGGAAATCCCACTGTGGCCAAGTGGGAGGCTGAAAGACTACGAGGGACAAGATCTCACAGAGAGGAGCAGAGATGGGGCTGAGCCAGATCCAAGCCGAGTGTCAGAGGGGACCTGCTCTCATGTGGCCTCCAGGGCCGGCTCCTTTTGAAGCAATTACACTCGGCCTCTTTTCTCAGCGGCTCCCTCTGATAGCAGCGATCCGTTCCTGTTATAGTCTAGATGAAAGGCTCGGGGTTAAAATTCGCCTCGCAGGAAATTCATTCATATCGTGTTTAGTGGAAGAGGCTGCTGAGTATGTGTGGGGAATACAAACTCAGCCCAAAGCAGCAACCTGAACCGATGCCGCTGATGATCCAGGAGTGAGGCAGGACTTCCATGGGGCCCAGAGGGAGTCCACAGAGCCAGTCATTGGAGTTGGGTGGTCACACTTGGTAGCCTGGGGCCAGAGAACTTCTGTGAGTTCCAGGCTTGGGCTGCATAGTGGGACCCTGCCTCAAACAAACAAAATAAAGGGCTGTGGCCATGGCTCAGTTGGCAGAGTGCTTGCTTAGCATGCCTGAAGCCCTGGGGTTTATTTCTAGTACCACAAACGCTAGTTGTGGTGGCCCAGTAGAGGCTCAAGGCGTCTTCAGATCACACAGGCCAGCCTGGGTTACATGAGACCCTGTCTCAACAAGGCAAAACAACAGCATGAAAGAGAGACACGTAGAGATAGAGAGAGAAAGAAAGAACATGAATTTATTATTGGAAAACCCATGTGAAGATGTTTTACCCCAGAAGCTGGATGTGGTGGTGCATACTCATAATCTCAGCTCTGGAGGTGGAGGCTAGCCTGGGCTATGTGAAACCCTGCCTAAAAGAGCCAACCCTCCTCCCCCAAACAAACAACAACAAAATCAAACAGAATGTCTTCTTACCCTATATATTTGCAGTTCTCACCCTGGGGGGTGAGCTGTTGGCATCTAGAAGGCCAGGGATATGGCTTAAGGTCCCAAGGTGGCCAAGATGGTCCCCAAGACCAGCAATTTATCCAGCACCAAGGCCAGACATGCAGTGCCAGAAACCTCTACCTTAAATGGGCCTTTCAGGAAAGAGGGATGAGTCTGGCTTTGGGCAGAAAAGAATGCAGGCGCTTTCATATTTTATATTTGTGTGGAAAATACGTCGTTTCTTATAAAGAGCAAAGTGCTCCCCTCCACCCCCCACCTGGGGAAATGGCTGTCTCTCTCAGCGCACCCTGTGACTCAGACACACATTCATCCCTGCTTTTTCATTGTGATTGATTTAAGGCAGCCAGAGAATTAATTGGTTTAAATGTTCCAACCTGAAGGCAAGTTCCCTTGATGGATGCACATGCCTGGTGCAGAGAGGACAATCAATAGACATTTGCAGAGTACACAGAGCAGTGAAGGGCCTACTGGGGCAGGGAAGAAGGGGGGGCTCCCTTTCTGCTGTAAGAGTTTGCTTCCAGGTGACCATATGAGGTCAGAGGCCCAGGGCATTCAGGAAGGACCACACGGGTTCAGCAGGTGGAGAATGAGCTGGGTCGACACAGTAACTAGAGTCAGAAAAAGCCTCCTCAATTTCCCAGCCTCTCAGGATGCTTCCCAGCCTCAGAGGGATCATTAAAGATGCTCTTTGGAGAAGCAATTTTAGCTCTTGTTGCAAACACTTCTTTCTATTCGGTGTCTTCTTTAAAAGCTTCTGTCTGCTGTCTTCTTCTCAGAAAATGTTTCGAGAAAGAGATAATGAGGCAGGCAGAGCTGAAGCTCTGTGGTCTGCTCACCTAGCTTGCAGGAAGCCCTGGGCTCCATCATCTGCATTTGGAGAAGTCAATCCATCAACCAGTCATCAATCAACCAACCAATCAAAATAAAATAAAAGCAAAACAGTAAAAACAAACAGATCAGTGGTGTGCGCTGTAAAACTTCACCATGGGCAACTGGGAGCCAGGGCCAAGGTGTGGGAGGGTAGGAGAGTGCTTGCACTGGGAATTAGCACAGGGAGGTCACACAGGAAGTTCGTGTGTGTGTGTGTGTGTGTGTGTGTGTGTGTGTGTGTGTGTGAGAGAGAGAGAGAGAGAGAGAGAGAGAGAGAGAGAGAGAGAGAGAGAGAGAGAGAGAGAGAGAGAGGGAGAGAGAGGGAATGGAGTATTGCATTGTAGTCTTGATGTCTGTGGAGGGTGGTGGTCTTGACCCTAGGGCTGTAGGGCATCAGGAGTTTTAGGGACAAAGGCCTCCATGTCGTGGGATATTTGTACCCTGTGTGAAGATGTATTGTTGTGATTGGTGTAATAAAAAGCTGAATGGTCAATAACTAGGCAGGAGATATAGGTGAGACTTCTGGACAGACAGAACTCTGGGAAGAAGAAAGGTGGAGTCACCAGCCAGACTTGGAGGAAGCAGGATATGCAGCAGGAGAGGTAACAGCCATGAGCCATGTGGCAGAATGTAGATTAATATAAATGGGTTAATTTAAGTTGTAAGAGTGAGTTAGAAACAAGCCTAAGGTATATAGCCGAGCTTTCATAATTAGTAGAAAGTCTCCATGTCATTATTTGGGAGCTAGCTGGACAGAGAAAGACTCATTATACCTCCATCTGTTTCTTAGATGTGATGCAAAGCCAGGTGAGGCATCAGAGTTCTAGGAGACTGTGATGAACTCCTGAGACTGCATCGGTCTTTACTTGGGTGGCTTGTGACATCAGGTGATGCCTCCAGAGTGTCCCTGACCCCACAGCTCCCAGTAGAGGGAGTAGGAGGGCTATGCCTCCATCAGTCAGGTGGGCCAGGTTGAGGTATGGCTTCATGGTAATATCTTTTTGTATATGTGTGTGTACATGTACATATGTAGCTAGAGGTCAACTTTGGTTATCATCCTCAATCCCTCTCCACATATATTTATTTAGTTTGAGTCAGGGTCTCACTAGCCTGCAACTCTTTATATAGACCTCACTGGTCTCAAACTATAGAGATACGACTGTCTCTTTCTCCCCAGTGTGTTGGGATTAAAGGCAAATGCCATTATGCCAGGTTCCACCTTACTAAATTTTTATTTTTAGATTTATTTATTTTATTTTTTGTGTATGTTTGCCTGCAAGTACATATATGCAGCACATGCATGCCTGGTGCCTGTGGAGACCGGAAGAGGGTGTCAGGTCCTCTGGAACCAGTGTTACAGATGGTTGTGAGCCACCACGTGGGTGCTGGGAACTGAGCCTGGGTCTTCTGTAAGAGCAAGTGCTTTTAACTGCTGAGTCATTTCTCTAGCCCTCTCTACCTTAATTTTTAATTTTCTTTTTTTGAGACAGGGTCTTTCGCTGACCTTAGAACTCAGCTGATTGACTAGGCTAGCCATTGAGCTCCAGGGATTCTCTCTGGTCCCCCAGCTCTGGGATACAGATATGTGCCACTACATCTGCCTTTCTAATCCAATGCCAAACTCCTGTCCTCCTGCTTTCAAGACAAACACTTGACTGACTGAGCTGTCTTCCTGGACTCATATACTTTATCTTTAGGGAAGAAGCACCCTGCTGTGGGCGTTGCAGGGCCAAAAGGGGTCCTCCTGAATGAACACCTCAAATTTCATGACGGGGCCCTGATGCCTATAGGATGTTCTGCAAGGATGAAAGAGTTGGGGATAAAGGACTGAAAACAAACCAGAAATCCCTGTTAACTAGACCTTGACACATGCTGCCTGATCCCAGTGACTTAGGATGTCTGATATAAACGTTTGGAGTCTAACCCCTAAAGACCCATGGGGCCTGTGTTAGTGACTTTTCTGCTGTGATAAAATTCCATAACTGGTGCACATCTTTAATCCCAGCACTCGGGAGGTAGAGGCAGGAGGATCTCTGTGAGTTCGAGGCCAGCCTGGTCTACAGAATGAGTTCTAGGACAGCTGGGGCTCCACAGAGAAACCCTGTCTTGGAAAAAAAAAATACCATGATCAAAGCAACTTAAGGAAGACTTTGTTTTGCTTTTGGTTCCAGAAGGTTAGGTGTCCGTGACCGTGGGAAAGGCATGGTGGCAGCAGGGAACTGAGAAATGATATCTCAAAAGCACACAGGAAGCAGAGAGTGAATGGGAAGCGGGGTGAGGCTATAAACTCTCAAAGCCTGTCCCTCAGTGACGTACTTCTTCCTGCAAGGCTCCGCACCCTAAAGGTTCCATAACCTCCCCAAATGTCTCCACCAACCATGGACCAAGCGTTCAAATACATGAGCCTATGGGGGACATTTCTCATCCAAATCATCACAGAGCCTTAACCCAAATGGCCAGTCTCAGAAAGACAACGCACACTGTGAAACTTACAACTTAATGAGATAGTGAGATACTCAACTGTCCATGCACAAGTGTCCCAGGAGACAAGAGCATATAACATCTCTCCTCACTGTTAAAAAAGAACCCCACCCCCTCTTGGAGTTCCCTTTCTGTGAACTCCCTGCTATGTGCTCTTAAAATGTGTTTTAATAAATTCTCTTTGTCTTTTCGTGACCTTTGGTAAATTCTTTTACTCTCTGTGTCATTGGCTGTCACACACAGTAGAAAGCACTTTAAAAAAATCAAGGTGAAAACTCACATAATAGGAGGCTGGAGAGACAGCTCAGTGGTTAAGAGCACAGCTGCTTCTTCAGAGGACCCGAGTGTGATTCTCACATCCCCACTGTGGAGCTCACAAGTGCCTGTAGCTCCAGCTCCAGTGGATCCTACGGCTCTGGTTTCCTTGGGGTACCTGCACTCATGTGCACATACCCACACATACCCCATAATAACAAGCAAACAAACAGCCTGGTGATGGTGCTGCACGCCTTTACTCCTAGCACTTGGGAGGCAGAGGCAGCTGGATCTCTGTGAATTCGAGGCCAGCCTGGTCTACAGAGTGAGTTCGAGGACAGCCAGGGCCTCAGGGAGAAACCCTGTCTCGAAAAACTAAAACCAACCAACCAAACAAACAAACCCATAAAATAAAATTAATCATCTCTTTAAAGAAGCAGATTTGGAAAATTACATTTCTTTGTGTGTGTGTGTGTGTGTGTGTGTGTGTGTGTGTGTGTGTGTGTAAGAGAGAGAGAGAACACGAGTGCTTGTGAAAGTGTTTGTTGCAGCGTGTGTGTGGGAGTCAGAGGACAACTTACTTAGGGGAGCCCTGGCTGTCCTGGAACTCACTCTGTAGACCAGGCTGGCCTTGAACTCAGAGATCCACCGGCTTCGCCCCCCAGTGTTGGGATAAAGGGGTGCTCCACCACCACCCAGGTGAGGACATCTTTCAAGGACTGGTTCTCTCTTTTCATGGGGTGCTTAACTGGCGAGACATCTCTCCAGCCCCCTCTGACTAGGTTTTATCTTCGTTCTGTCTCCGTGGACATTTCTTTGATTCATCTAGCACGTGTTTGTATGTGTGTGTGGGCTTGACCGTGCCACGGTAAGTGTGTGGAGGTCAAAGGAAGACTATGGGAAACAGAGGGTCAACCTTCAGGACCCTGTTCTCTCCTTCCACTATGTGGGTCCTGGGGATCAGACTCAGGTCCTCGGGCCTATCCCAGGGCTAGTGGAGGATTGGCAAGGTTAGAGGCTGTTTCTGATTTACATGGACATGATTAATTGGGGGGAGAAGGAGCTAGGGTTTCTAGTAGCTCGGGCTGACCTTGAACTCACTGTGTAGCTGAGGATGCCCTGAACTCTTGATCTTCTGGCCTCTACTTTCCAAATGCAGGCATTACAGGAGTGTACCACCACACCCATTTATGTAGTGCTGGGATGGAGCCCAGGGCTTTGTGTATTTCATGCGTGCTTGGCAAGTACTCTTCCAACTTAGCTACATACCCAGCCTGGCATTTTCCTTTTCAGCACTAGGAGCTGAACTCAGGGCCTTGCTTGTAATATGGAATCTACCACTGAGCTGGGCTCTTTTTTTTTTTTTTTTAATCTTAAAACAACAACAACAACAACAACAACCAGATTTATTTGTTTTATGTGCGTTGGTGTTTTGCCTAATGTGTGTCTACATGTATGTCTGTGTGAGGTGCCAGATCCTCTGGAACTGGAGTTACAGACAGTTTTGAGCCACCATGTGGGTGCTGGGAATTGAACCTGGGTCGTCTGGAGGATCAGCCAGTGCTCCTAACCACTGAACCATCTCTCCAGCCCCTTAGTTTTTACTACTGGCCTTCACCTCCCTCTACCTGAGTCTGTGATCCTTCTGCCCTACCTTCTGAGTGTCTGGGATTATAGCCCCGCACCACTGGGCCCCATGAGAGCCTGACTTTTAAAATAGGTGCATTGCCTATTTATTATCTTGATGACTCTCTGGCCTCCCCTTCACCTGTCCTGTGCTCAAGATCATTGTCTCACCTCACTGTAGTCCTTGTCCTATTTCTGGCGTTTTTTGGTAAAACTGGTCTGTAGCAGGAAGTTTTCCTGTGTCCCGCAGCCTCTTGGTCCCAAGTAAACACACAGAGGCTTATATTAATTACAAACTTTTTGGTCTATGGCTCAGGCTTACCATTAACTAGCCCTTAAAACTTAATTCAACCCATTTCTACTAATCTATGTTTTGCCACGTGGCTTCATGGCATTACCTGTGTTCTATTACATCTTGCTCCCCGGCAGCGCTCAGCATCTCCTCACTCCACCTTCCTACTGTCTGTATCTTTGCTTGGATTCCCACCTGGCTCTATTCTGTCTTGCTATAGGCCATAGCAGCTTCTTTATTAACCAATGGGAGCTACACATATTCATAACATACAGAAAGACCATTCCACAGCACTTCCCCTTTTCTGTCCAATCAAAAGGGAGGGTTTTTATTTGAACATAGTAAAATTACATATAACGAAAGAGTTATCAAGCAAGAATTACAGTTACAATATCTAGTCTATTTGTCTTTGGCAAAATTAAAGAAAATACTCTATCATCTATCCTATCTTTGTGAGTCTAAAGTTTCATATCTAATTGAACTTTTATCATAACTAAGGGAAACTATAATTATAACTATCTAGTCTTCAACTCCATCAAACACCCCAGAAGGATATAATATTACCCAAGTAAACAGGAAGTGCATTTTAAGCAACTTCCAAAACTCTAGAAATTACAGAGACAGCTGGCTGCCTGGACAGTCACCCAAAGTTCCTCTGTAATGTTGGGGCATCCATCTTCAGCCTACAGGCCTAGAGTCTCTGGCATACTTTTTGGTGAAGCAGGAAATTTGAAGGACCGTTTCACCTATTTTGGCAGAGTTTGTCAGTCGCTTTCCTCTGTGTCCTGCAGAATGTCTGGCAGTTTCTTCTGTGAAGCAGGAACCTGAAGGACCATCTTGCCTTGTTTTGCCAAAGTTCAGTGGTCATTTTTCCATGGGTCCTGCATGTCCAGTTTATACAACATACTGTCAAACAGTCCAGGTAAGAGCAGTTTCTTGACCAAATGGCCAGCCATTTCTATATTGTAAGCAAACTCCATAATGAGTTTCTTCGATGCCCATCATCTCCTTTGAAGTAATTGGTGCTGCTAGGAACAGACATGTCTCACTGTCCAGAAAGATCTAAGTTCTTAAAACATTTTAAATACCATATTCTGTAGGTCTTTAAAGTGTTTGAAGATTACCTACCTAATTGAAATATATCTTTGTATACCTAGAAAACTTAACTAACATGACTATAAGTTTGATTATCATAGATGACTATTAATCTGTATTATCTTATTTATACATTACAATTTTAAATAAGTTGCATAAACACAACACCTTTTTTTTTTTTTTTTGAGACAAGGTTCCTCTGTGTAGTTTTGGTGCCTGTCCTGGATCTTGCTCTGTAGACCAGGCTGTCCTGGAACTCACAGAGATCCACCTGGCTCTCCCTCCCGAGTGCTGGGATTAAAGGCTTGCACTACCACCACCTGGCTGCATAAACATAATACCTTAAACAAGAGTAGAAATATACACATGGTATAACAAAATTGACCTTTAATTTGTATCAATAAACCAAATCCATATCAATGTAAAATATTTTGAGATTAACAATTATTTTTGGATCAAAGTAGATTTTTTTTTAAGATTTTTATTTATTTATTATTATACAGAAGAGGGTGCCAGATCTCTTTACAGATGGTTGTGAGCCACCATGTGGGTGCTGGGAATTGAACTCAGGACCTCTAGAAGAGCAGTTGGTGCTCTTAACCTCTGAGCCATCTCTCCAGCCCCCAAAGTAGATTCAATAATCTATCTTTTAAAAATAATTTCTGTATCATATCCCCTTTTCTTTTAGAAAGAGATTGACTATGACCAATAGCAATTTGTAACTAACCCCCCTAAACAAAGACAAACATCCATAATTCATTTTTTGGGAATGTGGGCATAGTTTTCTAGGCTACTTTCTGCTGAAGTAATGAGCACTGGTAATCTTTGGGGAAACCTGAGAAAATTAAGGATTATGGTCAAGTCCCGACTGGAGTAGTCTGTAAGGCTAGATCATCTCAGCCAGCAGTCTTGAAGTCTTTCTGGATACAGAACTCAGAGGAAACTGCAACAGAGGCACTTTGAAACATCGCATCATCTGGGCCATCTTTTCCCATTGAAGGTTTTTCAGGGGGTCTTGTTTGATCAAACCATATTAATCTGGAAGCAATTCACAGGTTCTCATCTTCTGTGGAAACAAAAGCAGAACCTCTTTTCCAAAGCAATGTATCCTTAGACCCAAATTTTGAATACCTTTAAAATATATATGTTGATTTAACTCAGCATCCTTTCTGCAGTTAGCTCATTAAAAGTCAAAAATTCAAAGGAAACACAATAATATACATAATCCAGACTCTGTGTATTTTCCATCTTTACGTAGCTTCTTTTATATTACTTTTACTGTCTCTTTAAAGACTTTATTTTTTAAAACTATTTATTTCTTTATATAACTGCCTATACTCTTTTCCTCTCTCTTCCAAACCTACATACATTTTTACATATGCTGTAAACCATTTACAGGTTTTTTTCCATCTGAATCTGTCCTGTCGTGTATCTGTAATTCTTTTCTGACGAGGAGAGTTTTTAAACTGTTAAGCTGTGTGGCTAGGACCAAAGCTGTGGTTTTGGCTGATGTCTCTGCCCTGCTCAGTTTTTCAACATGGTGAAGGTACGTTTACCGCCAGCTCTGGGAGCTATGCTCACCACCAACTCTGGGAGCAGTGGGTCTATGTCTCCACCAAGCAGCACGCAGCCCAGAAACACTATAGCAAAAGCTAATGCAGCATGCTATATGGCTTGGAGATACCTCTGTCTACCGTGTTGGGAATCAGCCATACTGTGCTCAAGCTAGAATGCCGTGGCGTCTCTGTACCACAGCCCGCATGAGAGACAGGAAACTCCGTTAGCTCCATTTCAGAATCTTCTTTTTTCAGCTCTTTTAGGTTTTAGGTGGAAATTCTTGCCACCACATTTAGGTGTCAATTTTTGATGGAAGTTTCTGTCCCGCCCAGTCCCACAGCCATTCAGTCCCAAATAAACACACAGAAGTTTATATTAATTATAAATGTTTGGCCTATTGCTCAGGCTTATAACTAACTAGCTCTTATGCTTAGATTAACCCATAATTCTTGTCTATGTTTAGCCACTTGGCTTGGTACCTTTTCTCAGTTCAGCATTCTCATCTTACTTCCTCTGCATCTGGCTGGCGACTCCGTCTCTGCCTTTCTTCTTCCCAGCCTTCTCCTAGTCTGCTCAACCTACCTACACTTCCTGCCTGGCTCCTGGCCAATCAGCATTTTATTAAACCAATAGGAGTGACAAATCTTTGCAGTGTACAAGAGCATTATCCCACAGCACTGGTCCCAGTGGATCCTTTCAGAAATGCCAGTTTGCCACCGGATACAGGGAGAAGAGTGACCAGTAGGTGGCAGCAGCGTGCTTCCTTGAACGGCTCAAACACTTGAAAACAACCGACCAACCTTTCCACTGGCCCTTGGGAGACAGGGCCAGAGCTGGACTCTGGGGTGAGGTCAAGGAGGGCACATTGTGGGGGTAGGGGGGCACACTGCTGCTTCCTGCTGCTCTCTGCTCGGATCCTGCTTCTCCTTAAGAGCCTGCTTCCACTGAGGTTCCCCAGCGTCCATCACCCATCTCAGGCATAGGGAGGTGTCTGGTTTCTGTTGTAGCCACTGGTCATTTATCACCCTAGAATGTGGGAAGTGGGGCTGGTTGCAAAGAGGATGGTTGTTCAGGTGTAAAGTCTGTGCTTGATTCTGAGCAGTTAGAAGGAAAAAGCAACTGCAAAACAAACAAACAAACAAACAAATAAAATAAAAATAAAAATCATAGTGAGTTTCCTGTTGGTCATGGGGGTGACAGTGCTTTGGATGGTTCCAGGACATATGTTATCAGGATGAGTTTTCTGAGTCCCTTTTGTCTTCTGAAGCATGCTGGATCCAGTGCTACGGGACAGTTGTACCAGAGCACCGGGTTTGCAAAGCCCATTCCTGTCTGCCGTGCACAGTGGATTGTCTGGTCTCTCCAAGGACAGCTCGGCACCCATGGTGGTTCCCATGGGTGCTCCTGGGGCTCAGTTGGCTTGGGGGCACACCTTGTTTTCCTGACCCTCCGTCGTTCTGTTGTCCACCCCATGGCCTGCTTGTGAGCAGCTCTTGGTGCTGCGGTGAGGGAAAGGATGTCTCAACACTATCCCTGATGACCAGAGGCAGAACTGGCTCCCAGAACTCTGCCCCCAGGTGGGAGTCTTGTTTCGGGGGGAGAGGAGGTCACTGCAAGGGTTACCTGTCCACTGAGGCTGCTGGCCACAGCCAGTCTGTGATTACTCACTGACTTCTGCTCTAGCCAGGCAATAGGCTTGAGGTTTGCAAGATGACAAGACTCCATTCTGCCCTGGATAGGGTCCCCGTACAGCTGAAGCCCAAGTGAGGGACAGGCTGGGGCAGTCACAATAAGTGGGTCATATAGGTACCCAGAGTGGGAGTGGACCAAGTGAGGATGAGTAGGGCTGTATGGTGTGGGTCAGGGGGTGGGGCTTCTAGATAGAAGGATAAGCCTAGCTGAGGTATACCGGAGAGAGCGCTGGCCTCCGTGGAGGTCTAGCCAGTTCCGGGGAGGTAGGTGGGAGTGTGTAACAAGGCTGGAGAGATTATTTTAGCCTAAAGCTGTTGCACTCCTGGAATGTGCAGCGTTCAGCTCAGCACTCACCATCTTATCTTCTTAGTCCTCGGCTTGTTCATCTTGGTGTCTAGTGGCAGCAGAGACTGCAGGGACCCCTCACGCTACCAGAGAGAGGTGAAGGGAAAGCTCCAGGGTACCTCCTCTCGTAGAGCTGGGCCCATTCTGGAGCTCTTGCAGTGAGGAGGGAGGCTTGTGAGAGCTCTCTAGAGAGTAGCTGGATACAAGGCCTTGCATGGAGGTACATGAATCTATTCAGCTGCCGAGACCCAGTGCCAAGGGTAGTTGTTACTTCCTCACAGTGGACAAGGGAGACCGGAGTCTAAGGTCAGAGCGCTGCTGGGCAGCCCCTCTAAGGACGCTCTTGAACTTGTAGGTGGTCCTCTTCTTCACGGCTTGCTATGATCCCTCCTTGGCCTCCACGGAGCAGCTGCTTCCCCCGGAAGTTATCAGGAAGACAAGCTGTGGCACCTGCTTTGCCACACAGGGCTTCCTGAGCAGGTCCCCACCCACAGCCAGAGAGCCTGTGTTCACATGGGTCCTGGCCCAAGTTTCTTGAGTACATTCTCACCTGTCCCACGATTCTCATCAGCAAACACTGGCCCAGGAAGGGGTAGGGGCAGAGGCAAAATCCTCATCCTGGAGGAACTGAGGCAGGTCAGGTGCTGATGGACCCAGGCTTCTGTCATGTCACAAAGATGACAGGACCTCTCTGCTAAGTGACATCCTGGTCCCTCTACTGTGGACCTTACTCCAGGACTCCATTTTATTCTTTGCCCCATCACTGGCCCATACCCTTTCTGCTCCCTCCTCCTGACTGAAATCTCCCCAGGTTATACCTGCACCCTAGCGTGACACACCCGTGCTTTCCTGTGGCCTTGTGAATTGGTAGCTACAGTGGCCACATGGTTCTAACTAGCTCTGCAGGGTGTTGGCCGTTACCCACGTCACAGCTTAGAGAGATTAGACCCCTGGATCCTCCTGGATCTTGCCTCGAGCTCCCACCCTGGCTCTTGTAGTCTTGCCCCAACCTGCCAAGATGCAGGGATGCCTTTGAGTCCGGCCTCCTTTTTCCTCCACTTCCACCCCAGATTGTATCCAACCCGAGTCAGCCTAATTCATCAGTCTGGCCACTGTGATCCTCTCTTCTCAGGACTCAAGCTCTGGGGTCCAGTTTCAGGCCCTGCTGACCTAGCTTGCTTGGCTCCCTGTCTTTGCCCGCTCCTAGCCTCTGCAGCCCACCCATGGTGCCCTCTGTCCTGTCTGGGGCCCTGGCTTGGGAGAGAAGTTCAGCAGTGACCCCTGTGTGTGGATTTCTCTAGAGTGGCACTGGCTGACCCGAGGAAGGCCTTACTACAAAGCAAACGCCTGTGTCACTTTCCCCAGGCTGCGTATGTCAAAGGTGACCCTATGATGTCAGAGCCGTGGACCCTCACGGTCAGGAGGCTTCCAGACTGTCTCTGTGAGGCAGGTGTCTTTCCTCTCCTCTCCACTTTTCCTTGGGGACAGCACCAGGCTTCCACTTTCAGCAGCATGCCTTTTTGCCTCGGGACCTGGATGGTTGGAGGGGTGGTGCCCAGGTGGAGAGAAAATGCCTGTCATCCTGAAGTCATCCACCAGGGGGTGCTGTGAGCTCACCTATGATAGTTGGTGCCCGGTGCCTGGGGCTTGAGGGCTGGCTAGTAATTGGCTGGTGGCTGGAGGCTGGGGAGGTAGGGAGGTAGGTTACAGGGCCCTGGGACTGCAGTGCTGTTCAATGCCAGAGGGATGAGGAGCTTCGCAGGCCTGGGTCTGTGAGTGGCCTGGATACTTCTACTATTGCAGCTTAGGGTGTTAATAAGGTGACCACTGGGCACAGAACAGGGGCCTGCAACCTGAGCAGGTCCAGGTCAGAGCTCTCCACTGAATGGCTTTGGTGGGTTCTTCAGCCTTCGGGTCCAGGGTCCTGGTCTCTGCACTGACCTGGAGTAAAGCTCCATGATCTTAGTTAGAACGCTCTCCTGAGCCCCAGCATTTGGTGGCTGTTTGGGAGGTACCGAGGTCACCTTGCACGTCCCACTGCTCTTGGCTGTCCCCTCAGCAGTCTTGGTATTGCAGGAGGCAGCCTGAGGTACAGGTCAGCTCTGATGGCGCTGAGAGTCCCCATCACGAGGTCCAGGCTGGGAGGGGGTCGACTGCAGGTGGATGGGCCAGAGGGGTGGGCGGGGAGCCTCGACACGAAGTCTGACATATTCCCGGAGGAAGAGCACGTGGAAAGCAAGGGTGCAAGAAAGCCAGGAGATGGGCGGCAGCTGGGAGGGGTAGATGGAGCAAGGTGGGTAAGGCTGGCGGTGGGGTCCTGCTGGGACAGGTTAGGGGAGTCCGGGATGAGGGCACATCCGCAGGACCCGCCTAGAGCAGGAGTCTCCATCACCCTGTGGCACTGCACACTTTTTCCTGACACAGGATCCAGGGTCTGGAGAGGCCGGGAGGGCTTTGGCTGAGTGAGCAGAGAGGGAGGGAGGGGAAAGAGTGACAGAGAGTGAGTGACTGAGACATACATAGACAGACAGACAGACAGGTGCACACACACACACACACACACACACACACACACACAGATACATGAAGAAAGAAAGACAGAAAGAGATGGAGAGACAGAGACAGAGACATGGAGAGAGACAGAGAAAGATCCAGAAGGATAGAAACTTAGAACCAGAGAAAGAAAGAGAGGCAGAAAGACAGAAACAGAGAATGACAGAGACAGGGAGATAGAGGGAGAGAGAGAGACAGAGAGAGACAGTCAGCCAGCATGAATACTCTTGATGGCTGCTTGGGCAGCTGTGGAGCTGGAAGGGGCCACCATCTTCCCTGAGGGTGGGGTAGTAACCAGCTCATTCCAGATGGCTCTGAGCTCACCATCCTTTCCTCTTTGGCTCCTTGTGACTCTGCCAGGTGTCCCCCTGAGGCCAGTGAACTGCTCTCTTTTTCTACTTCCTGTCTCTATCTCTACTTTGGTCCTCTAACCCTCTTCCACATGGAAGCCATGGAGACTCTGCAGACATCATGTTCCTGGCCCCTCCATCCTGTCCCGGGAACACTCTGAGACCTGACTTGGCCTTTGAGGCATGCCATAGCTAGTGTCTGTCTGGAGAGGTCTCAGGACTCCATGTTCCTTCCTGTTCCATCCAGGCCTGATGGCATCTCCTGGTTCCTCTGCTTCACCAGCCTCACTTTGATCACAGGACTCATTGTGCACGTCTTGTGTTTCGTGTCCCCACAGGGCAGCCCAGGGGGAGCAGTTTTGCCCTTTGTATCTATCAGAGCCCAGAATGTGGCTGACAACAGTGTATAGACCTGGGATCTATGTGGAAGAGGAGGTGGAAAGATTGTAAGAGCCAGAGGTGGTTGATGATTCCAAGGTAACAGCGTCTTCCAGACACAACAGGACTGATGTATGTATGAATCCATAGCAACTGTGGCAGCATGCATGAGACCTGCACAGCCAGACGGGGTCCCGGAACCCAGAGGGTCAGTGGACACAGGCTCCCATCCCTCGTCAAGAAGTGATGTACAATTGATACCCGCTGGAAAAGGGAAAATCAGTTTTCTCCAATGGAGTGTTACTTGGGCGTACCATCCATACTCAGGGCTGGCCCAGGCCCAGGAAGGGCCGGCCAACGCAAAACCAACACACAACAAACCCCATGGTTTCTCTGTGGTCTTTTTGTTTTATTTTGTCTTTTTTTTGTTGTCCTATTGGCTTTGTTTTGTGGTTTTTTTGTTTGTTTTTTGTTTTGCTGTGAGAGAACACGAAGTTGGGTGGATGGGAGGTGGTAAGATCTGGGAGTTTATGAAGGAGGGGAAAACATTATCAAAATATATTGTATGAAAAAATTTTAAGCCAGGCAGTGGTGGCGCATGACTTTAATCCCAGCGCTTGGGAGGCAGAGGCAGACGGATCTCTGTGAGATCGAGGCCAGCCTGGGCTATGTAGTGAGTTACAGTATAGCCAGAGCTACAAAGAGAAACCCTGTCTTGAAAACAAACAAACAAAAAAGAAAAGAAAATAAAGAAAAAAGAAAAAAGATTTTAAAGGAAAAAAGAAGTGTTTGTTGACTGACTGAATGAAAACACTGCCCCAGCTCTTGGTGTACCACTGTTCCTTGGTGTTCCCATCTGTCTATGACCTGTCCACATGCAGGGCTTGGCCCAGTGCCCACACATAGCAGTCAACAGATGTGAGTGGTATTGTTGTTATTACTGTGATTACTGGTGACAGTTGGGACCACTGACACAGTGTTCTGACCAGGGCAGGCTGTCCTCTCCATCAGCACAGGAGGAGGCAGCCCAGGAGAGGCACTCTAGGGAGACGGGGAACTGCACACACGAGCTCCGGTCAGCATCACGGTGGACAGAGTATGGCAAGCCGCCAGTGGCCTGGGGACGAGCCATAGTCCCGCCCCGAGTGCCTACCACAGTGTCCCCAAGCCAGGCACGTGCTTCTTTCTGCAAATTGACTTGGCACTGGGCACGCTGGAATGAGGCCGTGCCTGGCTCTCCTGCTGGGCTGGACTCCTTCCGAATGAAAGACAAATGTATTTTAATTTGTTCCAACTTGACACGAATCTCCCCCCACCCCCTTGAGAAACTGGGTCACCAAGCAGAGAATTCCGTAGCTGGCTCCAAACTACATTCTTGCTCACGAAACCGCTCTTGTTCTCTTGAATGGCAGGGAAGGCTCTAATGCTGCCTCTTTGGACACTTGGGCGTGAATTCAGAGAGGTCCAGGAATGCTGGGTGCTGCTGAGCAGACCAGGGACTGTGCTGAGTGCTCTGGGGGGTTCCTCTCCATCCCCCCTCTGGAGAAGGTGCAGTAGGGCCCAGGCAGGGGAAGGCACTGGCTCAGGGTCACACAGCAGTGCTGAGACAGGCTGGAAATCCTGCTGAGTCTGGATGCACTGGGCATTAGCAAGGCTATCTGTGCCCCGCCTCAGTCCTGTGGCACTTTATTCTGCTGTACACAGAGGCCTTGCTGGGTTCGTCCCCCTTACCTATAAAATGAGGAGACCACAAGGTTTGTGGAGTGGGGACATGGGTCTAGAGGTCTAGGGTAGGCTTTTGGTACCACAGGTCCCAGATGCCAGGAGCAGTGAAGGTCAAGACCTGGACCACTCAGGTAGTGGACACTTGGGTCCCTCTGAGTCGGTGTGTGTCACCACCTCAGGAGATGGGGAAAGGCTGGTGCTGGCCATGCATATGACTGGTAGAGAACTTTGTCCAGCTACCTCCGCTGATCTGGAGACCTTGGACTCCATACCCTGGGCAAGGCACAGCCAGGACTACTACTTATCTCAGCCTCAGTTTCTCCATGTGGAAGTTGAGGTGAGGATAGCCCAGCTGAAAGCCTTGTGTGGAACTCACACAAGTGGGGGCAGGTGGACAGGAGACGTGTCTGGATATCAAAGTGCATTTGGATGAGGAAGGACAGACGGACATGTGTGGGCCCTGGTGGTGGGCTGAGATCACGAGTGATTCTAAGCTGGGCGTTGTGAGAAATTCTTGGCCTTTGGGTTCCTGGGTTTTCCCACAGGGAGAGGGTAACCAGGGCTTCAGAGGGTCATGGGTGTCATCCATGTTGGGGCACTTCCTGTCCTAGGGTCCGGGACTTCTTCACTTCTGGACTCTGTGGGCAGGACTGTGGTGAGGTTGGAATTGCAGAGTGGAGCTGGAAGCAGCTCAAACCTCAATTTCTATTTCTGATGAGATTTCCCTGGCCATCACCTTAATGAAGCCAGGGCTGCTGGGGCTTCTGGGAAGTGCACATGAGTTAATTACTCCTGTTCTTGCTTTGCTTGGCGAACAGTCCTGCCTCCCTGGGCTTCCTGTCCTCAGACCTCCAGCCTTGGCTCTAATCCCAGGTCCTGCCCTGTCCCTGTCCTTCTATTCATCCACTGTCCTTCCATTTGTATGCCAAGTACATCCGTGTCTATCTGGCTACCTAATCCTGAATCATCCCTCTGTCCATCTATCCATTCACACCACTGTGTGTTCATTCATCCGCTCGTCTCCATCCACACATCTGCCCATCCACCTCATCCACTGTCCACTCATCTACTATCTACATAGTTAGCCATTCATTGGCCTACCCATCCATCCACTTGTCTATCTTTCCACTCATCCTTCATTTATCCATCCTTTATCCATCCATCCATCCATCCATCCACTCATCCATCTACCCACCCACCCAGCACATACATTCATCTATCTATCTATCTATCTATCTATCTATCTATCTATCTATCTATCTATCTATCTATCTATCTATCTGTTAATCTTATCCATCCATGTTATTTTCCATCCACTTGGTACCCATCTAGACATCCACATATTTATCCACCCACAAGCTACTCATTTAGTCATCCATCCATCTATCCATCCATCCATCCAGCCCACAAATTGTCCACCATCATCCATCCATCAATTTATCCACAGATCTATCTACCTTGCACCTGACACATTTACTTATTCATCCATCTATTTATCTTCTTACCCACCCACGTACCCATCCATTCATCCATACATCTATCTATCCACCATCCACCCATCCATCCATCCATCCATCCATCCATCCATCCATCCATCCACCCATCCATCCATCCACCCGTCCGTCCGTCCGTCCGTCTGTCCATCCATCCATCCATCCATATATACATACATACATTCTCTCATTTTATAAACACTTTTCTAAGGCTGGATGGGTGGGGAACAGATCCAAAGAGTCCAATAGCTTCAGCTCTCCCACAGGGACAGTTTGCTGAGTGACAGATAAGCGAATGGCTAGGGCCATCCAGTCAGTGGAGCTGCACCAAGTGTAAGTATGTATATAATCTTCCTAGAGGCCAGGGCAGCACTGAGGCTGGAGGCCTCATCCCCCATGCCAAACCCGCTCTCCCCATGGCATCTCCTGATCTGGTGCGGAGGAGACAGCACCAGGAGAAGTCTGCGTCTGCCGCCCACATGGGGGTGGTGCCACCAGCCTGCCCACGAGCCATCTGCCTCGTCCTTTCCTTCCCCAAGCTTGCTGCAGCCCACGGGCTGCCTGGCTCCTGGCACAGTTGCCAGCTGCACATGTGGGCCTGGACTCTTGCCCCATGCAGTGCCCAGCACTTGCTCTCATGGACTGGTAGAGATGGGGCCTGCCTGGGCACTTTGGCAGGACCACCGTGACACTCCCAGGTCACTGGACCTTGTAGTTACAGGTGCTTCTGTGTTCAGTACACTGGTCAGTTCTTGGCACTGTGCTAGAGATGACAATTTAAGGGCCTGTTGCTGCTTCTGGAAACTGAGGCCCAGCAGTGGCCACTTCAGTGTGGCTAAGATTTGTGGGCAAGGGGAGGGCTGAGATACCACCTGCAGCAGGTTAGCCTTGGCCTCATCCTCCAGGGAGCCCAGGAGGGCAAGGGCTTGCACAATCAAGTGCTGGCCACAGGTAGGTGTGGCTTCGGCTTGTGTGGTGTATTATCCAGAGGGACTCAGAAGAGAAGGAAGGAAGGTCAAATGCTCTAGGGGAAGCAGTGACCCTGCGTGGTCTCCCTCACTGTCTTTTGCAGAATGTTCTGGGTGTCCCCAAGCTTGCCCTTTGGAAGAAAGCACTTCCTCCTTTGTTGTTGCCCACGACTCCTTGCAAACTTCCCCTGAGCTCAACTCTGTGCTTGGCCTTGGCTGGAGGCAGCTTCGGAGTACTTACCTCACGTAGCACAGCTGCCATTTTGGAGATCTGGCCTCAGCTCACCTGGTGGCTTCTAGGAGGAGGCTGATTTGTGGTTAGCATGTTCTGTGTTTTTCTGGAATCCCATGTGCAGCAGATGTGGATAGAAGGTTATTCCAGGGAATGTAAGTGCCAGACCTCAGTGTGCCCTGATGTCCTCCAGTGAGTCGCCACTGTGCTGACTCTGGGGGTGGGTTTGGATTCACAGACACTTAGGCCTGGTCTCACTTAGCTGGTCCCCTACCTTGGTCATGTCACAGGGGCTCCGGGGACCTCATTTCTGCCTCTGGGAATAGAGAAGAGGATGGTGTATTCATGATAGGGTACAGTTCTCACCAGCTATGTGTGAGGAGACAGCCTGGGGCTCTTCCTCCCTCCCGGTTACCGGAGCTGGCTGAGCCAAGGTGGATGTGCCTCACTGCCTCTCAGCCCTCACCTCCTCTACCCTCTTCTCTGAGTGCTTTCCTGGACAGAATGTCTCCTCACAGTCCTCTTTGGTCATATTTATTTTATTCTATTGCTTTGATCTATAAAATGCCCAGGAAACCCTTTCTCAGAAGGTGCTGTCTTCTGTCTCCCTCTTTAGTAGTAAAATATGGTGTTTAAACATTTCATGGCCTCAAGGTAAATTTTTTATCAAGGAGCCCCGTGGGCTGCAGGTTGGTGGCTTGTCTCTACTGGGGCTCAAGCAGGCTGGGGAGAAGTGGCCAGGTGCTGTGTCCTCTATGGTGCCCTGGTGATTCAGGCCTGCTGGGGAGGTGGGGAGAGACTGACACGGGCCTCTCTTCCTTCTCCAATAGCAGCCACCATGGTGGCAGGACAGACGCCATAATGGTGTGAAGAGCCGGTGTTTGTTGAGAAGCTGCTCCCCTCCTCAACGTCCTTTCTTCTCTCTGGCACACTTGTCTTCTTCTTTGCCCTGGCCTGGCAAGGCTGATGGGGCATGGGATGGGTTCTGTCATAGGTCCACATTATTGGCTCACGCCTATGTGGCTGTCCCACCTTCCCTGGTGCATCTGGGAGGGATTTATCTGAGGTCTGGGTTGTGGAGAACCTTTTCTGGCTGGCGCACCCACCCTTTCAAGAACTCCAGGGTGCAGGGACCACGGAGAAAGAGACCAAAGCTTAAAGGCCAGACCAGTGGGTGTGGTCTTCAAAGCCCTCTCAAAGCTCCCCTGGGGACTGCTGGTGTCTCCTTTCCAAGCAGGGTACATTCTCCAGCACCCATCAGTGCTTAGTGCAAGGACAAACTCAACCTTCAGAGTGGATTAGAGGAAACTGTGCTCAGTGCTGGCACAATCAGGCCAGAACACTCCGGGATGCTCTTGACTCCAGAGTCACTGGGCTTTGTTTCTGTGTGAGGGACAGATAACTCAGGTAGAACAGTTCTGGTCTCAAATGATCGTATTTAAAAGTGAGACCTAAATGAACCAGCTCTTTCAAAATGAGCTCACCCTCAAACAGAGTTCCAGTGTATTTATGTGAATAAAAACAACACCCAGCAAAAAAATTGATCAGTTGGTGAGAAAATCGGACCCAGAAGGAGGAGGAGAAAAGCAATTAGCTCCCTCGGATGCTCAGCTCAGCAGACCGCAATGTCAAGACGGCTGCTGGAACCACCTTCCCTGCATTCAGAAAGCACGAAGGACCACAGAACATGTTAGGCGGAGTGTGGGAACGAAAGAGATCCACAGCAAAGTTCTGGGGGTGAGTCTCAGAGTCTGAGATGAGAAGTGCACAGATGGGATTAAACCCCGTATGAAAACAAAGACTAGTGGAGTTGGAGACTCAGAAATAGATGGCTAGCCAGCGAAATACAGAGAACATAAACCTCAAACTCTCTCAAGTCTTCCAGAGCCCTGGAACAGTGTGCATGAGCTAAGTCTATGCTTGGGGGAGGCTGGAAGGAGGAAGGAGGAAGGGAGGAGGGGAGAAGGAGGGAAAGTGGAGGAGGGAAGAGGGAGCAGGGTGGAGGGAAAAGTGGAGGAGGGAAGAGAAGTTAGGGAGGAGGGAGCAGGGTGGAGGGAAAAGTGGAGGAGGGAAGAGGAGTAAGGGAAGAGGGAGCAGGGTGGAGGCAGTAGAAACAAGAGTCAATAAATGCCCAAGTTGGCTGAAACCCACGAGCTTCCAGATCCAGGAAGTTCATGAAGCCTGAACACCAGAAGCAGGAAGAGGAACATAGAAAGATCCACAACATCCCACAGCTCAGAACCACTGGTAAAGAGGCAGCCAGCCTTCACAGCGGACAGAGGAGGAGGATTTGTCGTTACATGCAGAACAACAAAAGATAAGAGCAGATTTCCCATCAGGGACAGGTGGATGGGTGGTGTGCAAGGTCTGTAAGACAGAAGAAGAAAAGAACGAGGAGGAGGGGCAAGGGGAGGAGAAGGAAGAGGGGGAGAAGGAGGAGGTGATGGCAACAACCAGGTGACTATCTAGAATGCTCCATTTAATGAGAACATCTTTCAGAACTGAAGGTAACATGAAGATTGTCTCAGCCAGATGCATCAAACGTAAAGACCCTCTTTCTGCAATCTGCACTGCAGGGATGCTACAGGATATCATCTATGAGGAAGAAAGCTATTCCAGATGTGTGTACACATAGCACTAAGATCCCTCTACAAGAATCACAACCCCAAGAGACTTGTGAATGCTTTTATGCAGCCAGCGCTGGACAAATCCCTTCTCATTAGGGGCTCTTGAGATGGCTCGGCAGGTAAGCGTGCTTGCCTCCAAGACTGATGACG
This sequence comes from Peromyscus eremicus, assembly GCF_949786415.1. Classification (NCBI taxonomy): domain Eukaryota; kingdom Metazoa; phylum Chordata; class Mammalia; order Rodentia; family Cricetidae; genus Peromyscus; species Peromyscus eremicus. The sequence goes on along the minus strand of NC_081419.1, from coordinate 2,320,989 downwards.
ACCTGAGTTTGATCCCTGGGCGTCTTAGGTTTCTTTTGCTGTGACAAAGACCACGGCCAAAAGCAATTTTGGGAGGAAAGGGTTGGTTTTTATTTTACAGCTTATAGTCCATCATGAAGTGAGTCAGGGCAGGAGCTGAAGCAGAGGGCATGGAGGAGAGCTGCTCTTTGGCTGGCTACCTATGGCTTACTCAGTCTATTCTTATACAGCCCAGGGCCACCTGCCTAGGGGTGGCACATCAATCATTAATCAAGAAAATACCCCATGGGCTTGCCTACAGGCCAATTTGATGGAGGCATTTTCTTAATTGAGGTTATCTTTTCTCAAATGACCCCAGATTGTGTCAAATTGATAGATACAAAAAACAAAGACCTAACCAGTTTACTGGGACCCACATGGTGGAAGAGAACTGATTCTCACAAGTTGTCCTCTGTGTGTGTTGTAGCAGGTATGTATGTTCACACACACACACACACACACACACACACACACACACACACACAAAATCAACCAATCAATCAATCAGTCAGTTAATAAATAGATATAACCCCAACTCTTTTCCCTCTATATTTCAGATGAAGAAAGCAGAGGCTGTACAGGGATCCTGGCGGAGGCTCTTAGTGCAACACATGCACCTGAAGACCCTGGAGCCTCCAAGGCTGTGCCTGGAGAATGGAGAGGACCACGTGACCTGGACGATAGACTATGCTTGAAGCAGCCAAGTCCCAGAGTTTAATTCAATTATGTACTCCCCAAACTGTGCTCTTGTCCCAAATCAGTTCTCTGTTCCCTCCTGACTCAGGTCTCACCGGAACCATGTCAGCCCCGCACTCTGAGCCCCGAGGGTCTCTCCAGCATCAGGCAGGAGATTGACGCCCTTTCCCTTCCAGCTTGGCTTTTCTAGAGCTTGTCTGAATCACCAGGAGATGAAATATGGGCCGGGGCTGTTGCTGTGGCAACCATTCATCATTTATTGATGGCCAGAGAGCCCACTTGCTCATACAACCAGCAGTGATTTTCTGGTTCTGCTCTGCTATTCACAGGCTTAGGGTGTGGAAGGCCTGCTGTTGCCCGATTCAAGGAGATCATACGGCTATGGTTCCTTGGGACCAGCCACTTTCTCATTCCAGCAGGTCATAGATGGGGTAGATACTGGAGAGAGCCAACTCAAAGCCTGGGTGATAGCTGAGTTGGTCAGCCTGGGCCTCCACTGGGACCTCCCCCCTCAGGCTAGGGTCAAGGTCAGCTCTCCCACGTGGAGGGTAAGGTGGGGCGGCTCTTCCAGGTGCAGGGACAGCTCTCCAGTTGTGGTGGCTGGGGGAGGGGAAGGCAGTTTTCCCAGGGTCTTTGAGGGTCTCAGGGCCAGCTCTCCCATGCCCATAACACTGGGGCCAGTTCTCCTGGGATGGGGGATGTTGAGGCAGCCAGCAAGATGCCAGACCAGCTCTCTGGTGGTCAGGCCACCAGGGCCAGCTCTCCCATAGCCCCTTGGTAGTAACATGGGCCACAAACATCATCACAGAACCCGGCTGTGGTAGGGCCACGGACCCAGATATGGCCCTCGGCTGCAGCTCAGGCCAGGATGTCACCATGGCCTTGAGTGGCAGCACAGGTCACTCAGATTAATATGGCCCCAGTGGCAGCATGGCCCTGAGATATCAACATGGCCTCAGGTGGTGGCCTGGACTTTGGGTGTCTGTATGGCCCTCAGTGGTAACACAGGCCGTGGACTCAGACATGGTCCTCAACTGTAGCTTGGGCCTGGATGTGTCACCATGGCCCTGGGTGGCGGTGCAGGCCCCCAGACATCAATATGGCCTCAAGCAGGGGCCCAGACCTCAGGCATCTGAATGGCTCTCACTGGTAACATGGGCCATGGACATCAACACAGACCCCAGCTGTGATGGGGCCACAGATCCAGACACGGCCTCTGGCAGCAACACAGGCTTGGATATCACATGGCCCCAGATGGCAGCTTAGGCCACCCTCACCAGCCTGTTTGTCACCACTGTCGCGTCCTCCTCAGTTCCTCTACTGTCCACAGTAAACAGACCACTTTGTTTCTCCTTTTCTACTATTTCTCCATCACACACCTCTTCATTGTAGTGGCGCCCCAGCCTGGGCCTCTTGGCACCTGGTAGGCCAGTGGCTGTTTGGTGCTCCAGGGTAGTTCTTTATATATATATATATACATATATATATATATATATATATATATATATATATATATATATGATTTATTTAACTTTATTTTATGTGCATTGGTGTGAAAGTATCAGATCCTCTAGAACTGGAGTTACAGACAGCTGTGAGCTGCCATATGGGTGCTGGGAATTGAACCTGGGATCCTCCGGAAGATCAGCCAGTGCTCTTAACCACTGAGCCAGCTCTCCAGTTAAGGTTAGTTCTTCTAGCAACAGGAATTAGACTGACTGCAGTGAGCCTCAGAGGAGCTGAGTGTACTTTCAGGCCCACTGGACCCACAGCACCTTTGTCTACACCCGCCATTCTCTAAGGAAAGGGGACCATGCAGGGGAGGATGCCATGGGTCATGTTTCTGTCCCAGCAAGGAGAATCTCTGGCTGTGGTGACAGTGAGCAGCAGCTATTCTGTGTGTCATTTGATGTTTGGTTGTGAGTATCACAGAGCTTGCCTGGGGTCACCCTCTGTAGCCAGTTACCAGAGCTGGGAAATCCTACAAGGAGTCTTCTCCTGGTCCCCTCTAGGGCCCGAGAAGCCTGGGCCTGCATGATGACTATCTAGTCTCCAGCTCTCCAGCACCTGACCCACCGTAGTACAGAGCATTAACTTTGGAGACCTCCCTGCGCTGCAGTAATGACTCCAGTTAAGCTCCATTAGAGCCCTGTGTTTGCATTATTAGAATGAAGTCTCTGCAGACATCAAAAATGCATCAAATTACTCAACAGCCCACATTTGGTCATAATTAAAAGTAAAAGTGATGGGCAGGGAGAGGCTGGCTGTGTCAGCTTGCAGCTGGGGCTGATGACAGTAACAGGAAGAGACACTGGAGACGGGCCCCACTGTGGGGTCCAGCCTCTCTGGGACAATCAAGAAAGGGTGTTTCTCTGTTGGTGATCTGGAACTAGGTGAGGAAGAAGGCTCAGAGGTAAGAGAGGGATGCTGGGCTGGCAATCTAACTGGTCGGCATGTGGGCATATACGGCTGACGCTGGGTCCACCGCCTGGGTCTCCATCCAAGAGAAGCCTGTGTCCAGAGCACTGGTAGTCATCAATGTCTCTCAGCCTGACTCTGCTGAGACCTGCCCTTGACCAAGGAGAAAGGCCTGGGCCAAACTCAGGCATCTTCTGAGGGCATTAGGACTCACAACTGGGTGATATGGTGTCTCTAGTGTCATAGGTCCTGGCCCTGATGTGTGACAAGTCCAAGCACAATGATGCCATGTCCCAGCTTTGAGGCAGTCCAGCCCCTCCTCCTGTTTCTCCTCTTTTGCTCCCTACAGGTTTTTGTGAGGAAACAGATGAAGTTCTGAGCAAATGAGTATTATTGACATGAGACAGTCATGTCAAGGACCCAATGTTGCAGACCCATGGGAATGGCAAAGCCTTCCTCTTATTCAAATATGAACAGTGTGTGCAGAATGATAAACCACAAACTTTCTTCTCCGGGATTACTGTTTCTTGTGCAGACATCTGTACATTTTCCCTGTTGTTGCTGTATATAACAGACATGACGAATATCAGGGCTGCTGATGGTATGTCTCCATCAGAGAGCATGGCCCACCCAGTCCCAGCTTCTCTATATACATGTCTGTCATTTCTTCATTCCCTGTTGCTCCAGTCAGATCAATCCCTAATCTGTGCGAGCACGGTAGCATTCATCACAGAGGCTCCTGGGAGACCTTTCCATCCCCTATCTCCATATCAGAGACACTTTCAGGGGACTATTACCAGGGGGTACCAAGCCATCCAGAACATTCCATGGGAACCAGCTCTGGGCAGCTTCAAGAGACATCTGGGGATGCAAATTGGATGCAAGACCTAGGATTTGAGTCTCCACTCAGACCATGGGATCCTGTGTCCTAAGATTGTCAGAGGCTAGTGGTGGCAGTGAACTTGCTCCTGGACCCTTCATCCTCATTGCAGGCTCCAATGGCTGACTGAACATGGCGATAAGATTTGTCTGGACACTCCATGGTGGCTTGTTTCCTGCCTCTCACCTTTTCAGGGTCTTGTGGCAATTCTGATTTAACTCCCTTCATGATGAGAGAGAGGGTGGGCAGCATGTTTCAGGGACTGGCGCAGGCTTCCTCCTTGGACCTGTGTGTAAAAGGGTGCTGAGGGCCGGAGGTCTGGCACCATGGTTCTAGAGTCCCTGAGTTTGAGTCCCAGCTCAGCCTCTCAGCAGGCATGCTGTGCTTGTGGCCAAGTGACTTGCTTTGCTGTCCCAGTTCCCCAGGTTGAACCGATGAAATGGTTCCTGTGAATGGTAGGGCAAAGATTAAAAAGACAATGCAGGGTGTGTATATGCACACACACACACACACACACATACACACACACACACACACACACACACACACACACTGTGGGGAATGAGTCAGGTGCACCCAAGTTCACCACCCAGGTGGCTACACCATTACTGCTGGTAAGTTCAGGCCCAGATCTTGCCTCTGCTGAAGACAGCCTTCAGACCAGCCTGTACCAAACCCAGGGTCCTGTCATAATGCACATTCAGATTCAGCAGCTAAGATCCAAAATCAAAGTGGAGGCCGGACTGGGCCCTGGGCAGCAGCAACACGGGTGGTGGGTGGTAGTGGTGGTGTGGGCGTGGGTTTGTGCCTTTGCTGCCTTTTCTGGCTCCTGCTGCCCCCAGGGCCCCTTCCTCCTAGCTCCATCTTTGCACAGCTTTTCTTTGGTGTTGAATGTCCCTCTGGTTATCTCCTCAGGACAGCAGTAACAGCACAGTCCTTACTGCCTAGTCCAAGACGATCATCCCAGCTCAACACCCCCATTATATCTGCAAAGACTTCTTCCATATGAGGTCATATTCACAGGTGCCAGGGTTTGGGGTGTGATGGCCTTGGGGTCTATTTTACAGGAACCCTAGTTTGGATTAGCACCTGCACCTCAAACAAGAGGATGAGGACACAAGGCTAGTCTGCAGACTGTGATCTGTTGTATGTCCAGGCCCCTCACCTGGACATACAACTCTGGAAGCTTCCTGGATGGCTGTTGTTAATCCCACCAATCGAGAATAAGACCACTACCACTGTTTAAACCCAAATTTGAAGCAAGTTTTAATTAAACCCTGGCCAGGTAGATGCGTTCTGGCCAGGTCCATACCTAGGTTCCTGGGAAATGGCCCAGAATCACAGTTTGCAGTGGCTTAAGAAGGAAAACTTATAATTCATTGCATTTCCCATCAGGTCCAATCAGAGGCAAGCATACATTCTGACGTACTTCCAGTCTACATCCAATCAGAGGTAAGCGTACATCCTGACGTATTTCCTGCCTATGACCCCCCCCCCCCATGTGATCAAGTACATCAGTGCAGATGGGTCAAACTTGTTTAGGGGAATAAAAAACATGTGACTTGTTATCTCCCATAAACAACAATCTCCAGCATTTCAGGAACTATCTGTCCTTGGGCAAGGGACTTGCAGATCAGAGGCATTTTTGTTTCATGGATCTCTAAGGCATAGTAATTAAAACTTAAAATGTAACTTTGGCTCTCATATTGTAGGCCCGTAGGCCTTGGGTTTTCTCACTGCTGGGGATGGGTAGAGTGTTGTATTTTAAAAACGGCTGGAAGGAGTCACACCATACAACAGGGCCCACGTGGGAGGTTTATTGAGGGGAGGGGAGAGAAGGGACAGAGAAGGGGACAGAGACCAGTCCCTGGGGATGAGGAAGAGAGAGGAGACAGGAGGTGTACAAGGCCTGCCTTTTATAAGGAAACGTAGCGAATGTGCATAGGAGGTGCTTTTAGTGGCTGGGCCAAACTCATACATCTTCTGAGGGCACTGGGCTCACAACTGAGTGATATGGTGTTTCTAGTGTCATGGGTCCTGGCCCTGATGTGTGACAAGTCCAAGCACAATGATGCCATGTCCCAGTTCTGAGGCAGTCCAGCCCCTCCTGTCAGGACCCTAAGGGCAGGCCAGTACAGATGCCTAAATTCTAACACAGAAGGCACAAAGGGGAGGCCTCTGCTCCCTGGGATAGAAGGAAGCCAGTCACCTGCCTAGGAGGGAAGTCTAGGCCTTGGTTGGATGGGGTGGCACATCCTCGAACCTTCAGAGATCCCGTCCCTTCTTGTCCTGAGAAAGTTGTGTCTAAAGAGACATAAATCTCCCTCACTAAGGGCACCTGCATCCTCTGGCCTCTGGTGCACCCCACTTACAGGATCTTCCATGAAGATGAGGGCTTCCGGAAAAGCCACTGTAATAAATCATCATGGGGTGACTTTCAGAGGTTGGAGCTCCACGTGGTATGCTCACTGCCCCAATCCGTTGCCGACGCCTCCCCACGCACATCCCACTGAAGGCTGGATCTCCATGGCTATGGAGCATGCAGGGAGGGCTTGTCCATTGGTAAAGGCCCAGCCCTCTGCTGCCTAGAGAGACAACCTGGTCCTCCTGACACATGCCAGCCATGGTGCTCTATGTGAGTGGGGGAAGAGCCTGGCATTCTGAAGCGAAATGAGAGACTAGATACTTCAGGCCCAGCGTTGTGGCCACAGACTTGGTTATACATGAAATATAAGTCATAGACGCTGGGGTCCACGCAGTCTGAGCATACCATTTGGAGGTGTTGGGTCCATTCAGAGCTCGCTATCCATCACCTGGCTCATGCTAAGACAATCTCCATCATCTCAGAAAGAAACCAGTGCTGTCCGGAAGTCCTGCTGCAGTGCCCTCCTAACCCTACCAGCCTGTCCTCTCTACTTTTTGCTGTGGTTTGTCTGCGTGGCCGTGGGCTTGTGGCCTTGAGCAAGCAGTATGATTGTCCTACCCTGAGCTTGCTCACCTGGAGGGCTGTGTGGCACTTCCTTGGTTGGCAGGCGGAGTCCTGGGATGGGAGCTTTCACTGCCCCTTGACAGCAGGGGTAGGAGCTGGCTGAGAGATATAGTCAGAATCTCCAGGAGCCTGGGGATGATAGCCACGCTCATCTTTACCTCACTACAGTGCTTCCCACCTCTGCCAATCCTCAGGTTCATGCTCATTAGTAAGTGCCAACTGTATGCCAGTCACCACATTCAGCACCTTCCTTCCTTCCCAGGATTGCCCTCGACAGCAGAACTGGCCCTTCTAAGAACCAAGGAGACAGAAGCCTGGGGAGATGTTATTCCCCAGGGTCACCGGGGCTGGGATGTGTCAGGAGGACTAGGTTGTCTCTCTAGGCAGCAGAGGGCTGGGCCTTTACCAATGGACAAACCCTCCCTGCATGCTCCATAGCCATGGAAATTCAGCCTTCAGTGGGATGTGTGTGGGGAGGCGTCGGCAACGGGAAGGGGAAGTGAGCATACCACGTGGAATGGTGACCTCTGAAAATTACCCCATGATGATTTATTACAGTGACTTTCCCGGCAGCTCCCATCTTCGCAGAGGATCCTGTAAGTGGGTAAACAGGAAGGAGATTTAATTAGGAACATGGAGCGGGGGAGTGGTGATTAGCGGGCGGATCCTCTGATGCCCTGTGCAACATGCAGTTAATTACACAGACTGCAGGGGAATTAATGTCGGGCAATGCTAATGCTTTTTTTTGGGGGGGGGGAAGAATAATTTTATTTACACAACATAGATGCAAGAATTATCGAAATGAGAAAAATGGAAGCAGCATAGGACTTAGGACTGACAGTTCCTAGGCCAGGAGGACTTTGCCATCTTTGGATGCTGGTGATAGAGAGAGCCCAGCTGGCCCCTCAGCCCTGTCACATGCCGAGGGCCCGCCGCAGTCTGGGGTCAGGTCCTGAGATGGGGAAGGGGCATCAGAGTGAAGAAATGAAGTGTCTGACTACTTGAGTTTCACACAAGTGGCCGGCCCCGAATAGCTCCAGCCATCTTTATTTATACTTTAAAAACAAGCATGTTTTTCCATACTAACAGACATGTTTTCCCCACTCCTCCAACGTCAACACCCTGTAAAAACAAATATGTCAAATATGTGTTTTTTTTTTTTTCTCTCAATCCTTACATCAAAACATCTTTTAAACCGAAACCAACACTTACCATTTTGCTAGCTTGGCCAAATATTGAGCCAGGTGCATCCTGTCTCTACAAAGCTAAAAGGTGATAAACACAGGCACACGTTTTCAAGAACAGCCATCTTGTTGAAAACTTAAAGCACACCTGCAGAAATAGGGTTGATCTGCCTCCGATCCTGTCAGCACTGAATCGGAACAGCTCCTAGGGTCTGGAGTGACAGCTGCCATCCCCAGACAGGAAACCTGAGAAGCATCAGCTCCCAAAGAATTTTAGGGGAAAATATTGGAGAAAAAAATGGGGTTCATGGGAATGATCACTTCTGTCCCATGAGTGACTGAGAAAGTGACACTGAAAACTTCCAAGAGAATCATCAATATTATGAGAGAAGCATGTGGAAGCCGGCTGGTCCCAGCAGTATTCTGTCCCCAAGTTTATTGGTCCTTGCTGAGTAAGACTGTCCCCGCCCGCTTTGCCTCATCTGGAGACCCGTTGGACAAGCACTCATATACTGGTCTGACTAGGCCACATGGCCCCCAACAGTCACACCTGGCTGGCAGGACTATATTAGGGATTTGGGGAGTCCAGGTGGGTCATAGTCCACTGACCCAGGATCTGCCTGGTTTGCTTTTCCACCAGAATCTCTCCACTGCCAGGGTGTGTGGGTATGTGAAGGAACACACCCTGCAGGGTACTGGGGAGATGTGACCCTCCCGCAGGCACAGTCTGTCTGTAGGTCCTGTGGTGGTTAATATAAATTGTCAACTTGCCCAAATTCAGGTTACTTGTGATAAGGGCCTCTGGGAATGCCTACTGGGGATTAATGTGATTTCTTTGAGCTTGGAAGAGTTGTCTGCCGTGAGTGGCATTATTCCCTAGTCAGGGGATCCTAGACAGTATAGGAAAAATGGAGCTAAGCACTCACATGCATTAATTCATTGCTTGCTTCTAACTGTAAATGTAAATATGATCAGCTTCTTCAAGTTTCTGCTCGCTTTGGCTTCCCCTCCACAATGGGCTGTACCCCGAAACTGTGAGCGAACATAAACCCTTTCTCCCTTGTTACAGCCAGAGGGTATTAACACAGTAACAGGAGAAGAAGCCAAGACAACTCTAGGGACAGACAAGTCTGCTCACCGCAAAGAAACAGATGATGCAGGTCGGGGAGAGACCTGGACCAGTCCTGGGCAATGGGTACAGGGGTGTGGGGCTAGCGTGAAAAGGAGCCTGGGGGCCTTGCCTCTGCAGTGTGTCGGGGAGGGTAGCCCTACAGCGCAGGAATGCCCTGTGCCTCTCCAGGGGGAGCTCGTTGACTTTGCCCTTTTCTGGTAGAGACAGCTGATTGGAAAGGCCACTACTGTCCTCATCTGCCTCCAGATCTGGCCCCTGCTACAGATTTGTCTCACTGTTTCCTGATATTGGGGACAGGGAGGAATCTTCCTAGCAATGGAGGGTGTATGTACCCAGAACTAGGGGCTCGACCAGATTCAATCTGAGTAGAGATCCTCAGTTTAGAGGTGGGGGGGGCAGAGGTGGAGAAAGAGATGGAGAGATGGAGAGAGAGAGAGAGAGAGAGAGAGAGAGAGAGAGAGAGGAGAGTGAGCGAGTGCAGAGCAGAAAGCCCTTCACTTACAAAATCTGAGGTGGTGTGTGACATGGGTGGGTTAGGATACATGGGGAAGGTATTACCCATGCTCTCAAAATCCCACACTCCCTGACATGTCCCCCAGTCTTGGATTAAGGGGAAGACTTGTGGGCAGGGCATGCTGGAGCTGAGGGAGTGGCTAGGACGTCCTGAGGGGAGGCAAGCTGGGTCTCAGGAAGGCAGAACCAGCCCAAACCTTGGACCTCTGGCTCTCTACTGTGATGTCACAAACAGCTGCCCTTTCTGACTGTCTCTGTGGTGTTCCTCTCTCCTGGGGCACGTTTTTGGTAAACCCCATCCTGGTGAGGCTCAGGTCTCAGTCAGTCCTGCTGTCCCCATGGGCCACTCTGCTCATCACATTCAGAATTTATGGCCAGGGTTCCCAGATTGCCCCGGGAACCACTGGGTGCAGGGAGCCGTGAGGCCTAAACCAGACATGTAGCATAGTAGGTGTGCAAGAAATAGATACCTAGCTGGTGTAGTGTCACACGCCTTTAATCCCAGCTGTAGGGAAGCAGAGGCAGGCAGATTTCTGTGAGTTTGAGGCCAGCCTGGTCTACAGAGTGAGTTCCAGGACAGTCAGAGCTACATATTGAGGTCCTGTTGTGAAAAAAAAAAAAAAAAAAAAAAAAGCCAATAGACTAACCTATCAACCAACCAAAAATAACAACAAATAAAACCTCAGCCCAACCAAAGCAAACAAAAAGGAAACAGATACCTGATATAGGAAAGCCCATGGACTCAGCTCTGGTCCCCAAGGCTCCCAGTTCAATTATACTCCACCCCGCCCAATCCTGCCTAGGAATTTAGGACTGAGGGTACGGAAAGATCAAACTTTGGGGGACACAAGACTGCCTCAGAGAACACGAAACTCTCCACTCTCAGGACCCCCAATCTGTCCTACACTGTGGCACCTCATCCCCTACTGTCCTGTGCTATCGAGTCTACTGTGTCCCACTCTTACCTGTGATGTCCTGTATTGTCTCATTAGATACCCTGGGAGCAGCAGGTACACCTGTCAGAGGGAGCGTGAAGGTGGATGTGGGGTTCTCCAGGGGGAACCACAGTACCGCTCACACAGCTGCCCCTCACCAGGTTCTCCATCACTCTAACATGATTCTGCAGTAGTGGATTCTCGGGATGGATCAGGCCTTCTAGACTCTAGGGGTCCCCACTCTAAGGTGGGCATGAGAATATGCAGGGTTGCATCTCTCATCGCTCCATGGGGTGCAGAAGTGAGCGCTGGACAGGGTCAGGGAGGGGTGCGAGGGGAAGAGGGCTGCATGGGTTCCATGGGGGGGCTAAAGGAGAGGACTTTGGGAATGCTCCCAGGTTGCAGCCCAGTGCACGTCCCTCCTGCAGACGGGCCTCTTTCAGGGCAAAATGGACCCCACATCTCTCCCTTCTCATTCTCTCCACATGCATTGGCATGGACAGCTTAGGAATGAAGTGGCCAGGCCTCTACAGGCTCAGAACCAACTCCCCGCTCTGTAACCCCTCCCCCCGCCCATCCCCCACTGGGACCATCAGGATCTCAGATGTGTGATCTTTGGGACATCTCTCCCTTCAACAGGCTGTTTGCTCACAGAGAGCCCCTATGCCCTGGCTGGTCCACTTGGAGACCTCCAGAGACTTTACAGTTTACAAGAGAGAAGACTCCCTCGGCGCTGTCTGCAGGGAACTTCCAGACTGACAACTCTGGAGGGACTTTGGAACCTGACCAGTTTGCTCCTTCTTTGTGCTGCGGAAACAGGTGAGATCTCTCTCGAGGGGGTCCAGCCTTGCTGCAGCCTTCCTCCCCACCCCTGGCAGCTTGGAGACAGTAAGGAGGAAGTTGGGTCTTGTGGCTATGATCATATTTGGGGGTTGGGAGTTACTGTGTGACTCAGAAAGAGCCCTCCCTCCAAGCCTCAGTTTCCTTTCTGAGGAATCGCGATCATCCTCACATGGGTGCCCTGGGACCTCTTTGGGTAGGTTACCTCTGGCTGCACTGGATGCTCCCACTCTTGGGGCGGGGGCTTCTCTAAAGGACAGACCAGCAATTAGCGTGCCCCGTGAGGATGGTGTGTATGACAGCTGATGGCCGCTGGCCGGGAACTGCTTGTGGCTTTTTAAAGGTCCCGGTGATCTTGTCTGGCTGCTCATTTGCTGTGTCTGTAGAGAAAGCAAATGTCAGCCTCTGCCGGTTTAGGCAGGCTGATCACAAAGCCCTAATTAGCGGTGTCTGAAATAATGAGGTTTCCCTGTGTTCTCATTACATGGAAATTACTTCTGGAAAGCAACTTGGAAGGGCACGGAGGTGTGAGGCAGTCCTTACCAGAGGGCGCTGGTCGCTGGACCAGCGGCCAAGCACTCTGCCTTGAAGGCCACCAGTGGAGAAGCCCTGAGTTGAGGAGCAGTACCCACACCTTGGCCCTGGGGAAGACCACAGTGGGAGGAGACTGAAGGCTGGATATGGGTAAAGGAGGCCCGAGAAGTCCAGGTTTGGGAGACCCTGCACCCCCAGCATCATCTCACTTTGGCGGGTAGCGACAGGAGTGCCCAGTCACGGGAGGGGGGAGGTTAGAGGAATAGCAGGCCCGAGATTCAGCCCCAGCTCTAGCCCAGAAGCGGTACTGCTTGCCTGCCAGTCAAAACGACGCTCTTTGGCAGACAGCAGGATGTCTTTAAAATTTCATGGGCTCCCCTTGGTGGAGGCCTGTTGTCCACAGCCTCGAGCCAGGGCTGTTCTGTGTCCACACGTGCCACCCCTTGGCAAGCTTGTCTCCTTGAGTCATGGAGATGAGCGACGGCTCTATGGCCAGTGGACAGGTTGGCGGGGCCCTGCCTCTTGCTGGCTGGGATGCTGTCAGATTGAATTCACCTTCCAATAATGCATTGTTAACATGACTATTAAATGCTTGGGACTCTTTTTCATCTCTAAATGGCGTTTCAGGGCCAGGCTTTGCCAGTGGCTGTGTGTATTTCATCAGAAAGTGAGCTCTTGCTGCTCCTGTATGACTCTAGTCAGTCATTAAGGCCATGCTAGATGAGGGCCCGACTAACTGATGGAGTCCAGGGAGTCATAGCAGGCATGCTCTAGCCCTGATGGCTAGGAGACATCAGGGGGCCTGCTGAACTGCAGAGTGTGTTTGTGACCTGTATCAGAGGCTGCTACCTACTTTGCCTGGAGCAGTTCTGTGCTGTACACACAGACAGACAGATACATACATGGAGCAAGACTCTTCCCCATAGGAAGTATGTCCAGTCACCCCAGAGGCCCCCAGTTCCACTGGAAGGTCCATCCCTACATATCAGGACCAATTGCCAGGGTTAAGTGTGCATGGGGACCCCTGCACTCTGCAGAGGCTGGAATCCATCTGCACATGTGGGCTCACTTGGCTTGTGCGCGCTCGAGACTGTATGTATGTGTGTGCACATATGTGTGTGTGTGTGTGTGTGTGTGTGTGTGTGTGTGTGTGCATGCGTATGTGTATGTATGCAAGGGAAAGATATGTACATGTAAGTACAGTGTGTGGTCCCCGAACACAGGAAAAAGTACTTTGATGGTAGAAAAAAACAGGTGGACAAATGTGACTTAGTGAATTAAAATGCGTAGATCTGCAAGGGGGTGTCCCCAGTGAGGAGAGCCAACAATGGCAAACACATGTTAAAATCCTGGCCACATGCTGAGTGTCCAGGGCAGTGACCTGCCTTGCTGCTGGGCCTATGTCTCTGTTGTTCAAGCTGTTCCCTAGCAGTAAGGTCTTGCCCTGGCTTCTCAGTGTGTGTCCTTGCTCTCATGGGACCCACTCTGGGGGTGGGGGTTGTACTGAGCAGGCTGCTTGCTTGACAGATCTCCCCCACTCACAATTCCACTGCTTCCTCCCCACCCCACCCCCTAGTACAAAATGTCTTGTTTTTCCTTAGAGACTTGGGAGGGGCTCTGGGGGCGGTTACAAAGCTTCCCAGTGCCTAGAGAGGTTCAGGCAGAGGTCCTGATGCTGGCTGGTGCACAGTAGAGGAAGGAGCCTCTCAGAAGGCCAGGAGACCTCCTAATCGTGCTTGAGAGCAAATCCCTCAAAAAGATACCAGCTCAGACGTGCCAATCTGCAGTGGACCCGGCCAGGCTGTGGAGGTTGGTCAGGTGGTCACCCATCTTCTTGATGAGTTTCACCTCTTCATCCAGGATGGAACAGAAATGTGGGTCTGCAAGGGCAGAACCCAGTGATTAAAGAGTCAAGAGGACCTGCTTCAGGTTTTTCTCCAGGGTCAAGACAGCTTCCATGGCCTCCTGAGTTTTACCCTATTCATCCTGAGACGGCTTCGGCACATTTTGGAGGAGCTCCCCCCCCCCCCCCGGCCCTGAGGGGAAAAAAAAAGTGGTCTATGTCCTCCAGAGTGTCAAAATAGTAGCCGGGAGAGATGTAGGAGGCCAGAAGGTGCAACTTGACCAGGCGGTTGACGGCAGCTTGCACTTCAGAATAATTCTGATGAGTGAGGGAGGCCATGGCTGACCCACAGTGTGGAGCTAACCACAAGAAATCGGTGCTGGCTGGCCCTAGGAGCTGACGGTGGAGAGGAGGTGGTCCAGGAGGCTGTGGCTGCCGACACTGGTGCTTAGAAGCTAAGAAAGAGGGAGTCTGTCCCATCCAAATGCTGTTGAAGCAGGCGCAGATCCACAGAACTTCTGGAGCACTGCTTTTCGGGGCTTTTTTTGGGTCAGATGTTCCTTCTTGCTCAAGGGCAGTGACCAGGAGGCCTCATTGACATATATGTCTGTGTGTATGTCATATGTCATAGCATACATGTGAAGGACAGAGGACAACTTGCAGGAGTTGATTTTCTCCTTCTATGATGTGGGACCCAGAGATCATCAAGCTTGTTGTCAAATGCCCTTATCTGCTGAGCCGTCTTGCTGGTCCTTGCCCCCTGCTCCTCTTCATTTTTATTTTATTTTCTGTATATGGGTGTTTTGCCTGTATTTATGTCTGTGTGCTCTATGTGTGCCTGGAGCCCATGGAAGCCCGAGAAGTGTATTGGATCCTCTGGAACTGGAGTCACAGACAGTTGTGAGCCACCATATGGATGCTGAGAACTGAACCCAGGTTCTCTGGAAGAGCATTCAGTGTTCTCAGCCTCTGAGCCATTTTTCTAGCCCCCTGCTTCTAAAACAAAACAAAACAAAACAAAACAAAATCAGCTTCAAAAGATGTTCATTGTGGGGCCTGGAAAGATGGGTTCAGAGCCCATATTGCTTTTGAAGAGGACCCAGGTTTGGTTCCCAACATTGACAACTGATTGTAACTCCAGTTCAAGGGGTCCAACTATCTCTTTTGGCCTCCAGAGGCACCTGTACGTACCTTCCCCTTACACACACACACACACACACACACACACACACACACACACACACGTACACACACACCCCTTGTCAAATCCCAGGACCTGGGCGTGTAGCTCAGGAGTAGAACATGTGCTCAACATGCATACAACCCTGGGTTCGATCCCTAGCATCATATCAAACACACAAACTCCCTCTGAGCCCTGAGGATTTTGTGTGGGATCTGAATCTAACCCTTTCCTTTCCAGAGTGTTCTCCATAAGGGCCCCTGCATGATGGCTGGGTCTCAAGAGGCTGCTGGCTCCTATAGAGTGGCTGAAGGAAGCCAGCTTCTTACCTCTCAGCAGGGCTGGGGGCTCCACAAGTGACATGCCGTCACCCAGCCTTTCCTCTGTCCCCGTTCCCCACAGTGCAGGTGGCTCAGCGGGGGTGGATAGGCCTACCTGCTGATCTTGTAGGTTCAAGGGGTCAAGCCTAGCCTCTCTCTCTTGGGGGAGTGGCTGACCCTGGGTACTGGGAAAGGAAGGGGCATGAGGCGGGCAGTGAGCCTGTCTGCAGGTCCTGGAGGGCTTCCTGGAGGAGGAGCTACCTCAGTGAAGATTGGCAGAGAGATGAATTGGCTGGGTGTTGGTGAAGGAAGGGGCAGAGATGTGCTGGAGTGCTTTCTTGGGAGATAGATCAGTGGGAATTCAATGGGAGTGTTGTAACATGTTCTGGAACATAGGGGCTACTCCATGCTCTGAAATGTCAGGCTTATTGTTCACTGTACCCAGACTGGATACCCCTCGAACCATTGGATAGCTCCATGAGGGTGTGTTGGACCAGGTCTGCCATGGACTCAGACTGCTGGTAGGTGGTGTTCAGGGAGCCCAGGTTTGCTCTGGATGGTACAGTTGAGTAGTGGCATGAGCTGACTGATAGCATTAACTGGCAGTGGAGTCTGTCCAGGCTCTCACCCTAATTGGTCAGGAGTGGGTTGCCACAGATGTTCCCAGCAGCCAGTCGGGGTGGGGAGCTTCTTGACATGTTCAGCAGTCATGTTTCAGCTGTGCTTATGAGATCTGTAGACATGGAGGGGTCAGTGAGAGAGCTCAGTAGGTAAAAGTGCTTACCACCAAGCCTGACAACTTGAGTTTGATGCTTTGAAACTCCACGATGAAAGGAAGGATCCAGGGTCACTGGGACACCCAGCCAAAGAAGTGTAGGGAGGGGGAGCCTTGAGGGCTGGAGCTGATGGAGCCAAGCCTCACAGGATTGTTGCTGGATATTTGTTTAACTATGCAAAGATGTGTTGCATTTGCTTAACCATGTAAAGATGTGTTGCATTTGTTTAACTATGCAAAGATGTGTTGCATTTGTTTAACTATGTAAAGATGTGTTGCTTTTTTACCTTGCCTGCCTAAAACACCTGATTGGTCTAATAAAAAGCAGAATGGCCAATAGTGAAGGAGGAGGTACAGACAAGGACTTCCGAGCAGGGAGAGTAAGTAGGAGGAGGAATTTAGGCTGAGGCCGGGACGGGAGAAGAAAGAAAAAGAGATGCCAGCCAGCCAGGAGGAAGCAGGAAAGCAGGACACACAGAATGAAAGAAAAGTAAAAAGCCCCAAGGCAAAACATAGATGAATAGAAACAAGTTAAATTAAGTTAAAAGATCTAGTGGGACAAACCTAAGTTAAGGCCGAGCATTCAAAACTAACAACGAGTCTCCGTGTCTTTATTTGGGAGCTGGTTGGTGGCCCAAGGGAAGTTGTAACTACACAGGATCAAGGACTAGCTTTATTTAGGGTGGAGATTCAGGGCTCCTGTTGGCACCAGCGCCAATGCCATGCCAAGGCTTAGTTACAGTGGCTAGAGTGGGAAAGAGGTGAGCTCCTGAGGGCTCTGGAAGCCTATACACACACAGCCTCCTGGGGTTCTGACTCCAGGGCCACCCTAGGCCCTTAGCCCCAGCCTAGGCTCTTAGGTTCTGTCTGGGTCTTTCAGATCTTAATTCACATACCCTTAAATGTCTCTTTTTTTAAATGTTTAAGTTCAGTCTAAAGTAGGCTGTAGCTGACTGGTGGAAGCAGTATGGTTGGCAGTTTGACCAGCTGCTGAGGGTCAGGCTCCATCTCTTCTCAGTGCAGCTGTGCTGGGGTCCAGAAAGGGCTGCCACACTGAAGCTTGCTAATCAGATTCTGTGGATGCGCCTCTGCCCTGGACCCAGCAATAGAGTATTCAGCCCCGCCCAGCCCCGCCCCCAAATTCCTCCTCCTTCCATCCCCACTCTCTTATTTTCTTGTAAAACCCAGAGGAGACTGGAATGAAGGAGACCATGTTGCTTAACACAGCTCTCTGTGGCCTCATCTCCCTCCTCAAGGGTCCTAGGAGGCAGGTCAGGGTTGCCTCATTTTAAGACAAGCTCCAAGGGCCCAGTCCTCGACACTGGGTGTACAGCGCTGCCTCCTGTGGAGAGCCATGCTTTGATTCAGTCGCAAACAGCACAGACAGCCTCATTTGCCAGGACCCCCTGCTGTGCTGTTCTGCCCATGAGAAGGGCATTGGGGGGGAGTTGTTTCGTCTTTTCAAAAGTGACCCAGTGGAGCGAGCAGGAGGCAAGGGTGGGTCTGGGCTGCCTCCCGCCTCTTCCCAGCAGCCCTGACTTCCGGTGCCTGGTGGCAGCTCCAATTAGCAGAAGCTTACAGTCTGCCCAGGAGAGCCCAGACGATTAGAAGGTAATTTTTGAGCTCCTTTTCTTTACACTCTGATGGCAGTATAACTACAGCTAGTGACTATCTCTGGTGCTAGGGAATACATCCATGTGGCCAAGAGAGTGTCTGTGTGCATATGGCTCCGATGTGGGCACTGCCCACTCTCCTGCCACATGGTTAGATGCATCCACCTAGCTGCTGCCCAAGGAAGGGTGCCTCCTTTACTGTGTAGCCCCTGAAGCTGCTCCTATGCTTCCCAGTGACTGTCAATCCAGGCCCTGTTTGCAAACAGGGAGCCTAGCCTGAGCTGTGAGGAGCACGGAGGAATTCTTCCTGAGAGGTGCAATGGTTCGTGAGCCAGCCTTGCACCAGCACAGTGGTGTTACCATGGTGAAAATGCTTGCTGACAAGGTGCTGCACCTCCACTTGTACTCACCTTCCAAGGACTTGAAAGTTGGTATCTTGATGAGGGGCATAATGGTGCACACCTTTAATCCCAGCACTCAGGAGGCAGAGGCAGGTGGATCTTTGAGTTCAAGGCCAGCCTGGTCTGCAGAGTGAGTTCCAGGACAGTCAGGGATACACAGAGAAACCCTGTCTCAACTCCCCCACCCCTAAAGTGATATCTTGGTTTGGTTCCTGGAGGTTTGTTTATCCAGGGATGCCTAGCTGGTGACTGGAAAGGGAGAGAGTGGAATCCATGTTTCAGAACCTGTGTGACTTCCAATGTGGCTATGGAACGCAGAAGAAACCTACCCTTGGGAGTGGAGAAGCTGTTGAATTCCAAGACCTGCAGTATACTGTACTGTCTGTGGATCTTGGTCAAGGAGGTCCCTTCCCTGAGAGTCCTGGCTGATGAACCTGGGAGAACTGCTGGGTTCCAGACTTAATTAAGCTCTTTCATGGAAAAGAACTCAGCAAACACTCTGCAAGTTGAGATGTGTGGGTGGCTGTAAGAGGGAAGACACCAGAATTTGAACCTTTGGTCACAGATTTGATGTCAAAACATAGGAGGTCATCAGGTAGTAGCATAGGGGCCAATTGCTCACTCAGATAGGGCTTGGCAGGTACCAGGTCTCAAACTCCAAATCGCTCCCCATTCTTCTGATGTGAGTGTGTGACTTGACAATCCAGCACCTTCCTTTTTAGGCCTTGATCCTCTAGTCATCTACTTCTCACTACAGCTCTCTCATCCACTCACTGTCCATCCATCCATCCATCCATCCATCCATCCATCCATCCATCCATCCATCCACTTATCAACCCACTTGTCCATCCACTTAGTTATCTACTCATTGACCAGTCTACCGATCCATCTACCCACTCACCTCTCCATACACTTATGTATCTACCAATCCATCTACCTAAAAATCTACCCATCCATATACTTATTGACCCATCTATGCATTAATCCACAACCTAGTCATCTACCCACTCATTCATCTATCATCTATACATCCATCTACTCATTACTTATTAATTCATGTATCCACCTGTCCATGTATGACACATTCATGTATCCACTACCCATCTATCCATTAATCTATTACCCACCCATTTACCTACTCATTCATCCATTATCCATCCATCCATCCATCCATCCATCCATCCATCCATCCATCCATTTACTTATCTACTCATCCATTCAGATATCTACCAAACCATCTACCTACTCATCTACTGACCTAGAGCTGTCTACCTATTCATTCATCAATCATCCATCACCCATTCATCCATCCATGCATCCATTCATGCATCCACTATTCATTCCTCTAACACTAGTCAAGCAGCCATTTTTGCCAAGAGACAAGGAGGCCAGCACGACCACAGAGGTCTCTGCTTGGATTTTCAGGACAAGAGGCAGAGTTAGACCACCTCATGAATCTAGTTGTCATTGATTGTGAGAAGTGTTCACATGATAAAGACTCAGATAATCTGTTGGGCACTCTGAACAAGTGCCTCAGTTTACTCACCTGAAAAATAAGAACAGCAAACAATAGTGTCAACCTTCCTTACTTATTTGAGGCATCGCTACCTTTGTGAGTGTGACATCCTCAGAAGTGATGTCACTGTGACTGTCATCACTGCTCTGGTTATGGGAGCCATGAAAGGATGCTGTGGAGCTGTAGGAGGAACAATGAGAGGCTAGCTTGACTGGAGGGGGAGTGAGAAGCCTCTTTTAGCCAGGGATATGGGCAGACTGGGGTGTGAGGGAGTGGGATCAGAAGGTACATATAGAGTTGGGAAGGCTGGGCCGGAAAGAGGCTCTGGGATCTGGACCAGTGTGTAGGGTGAACACCTCCTGTCAGCGTGATGTGCTGCAGAGCTCATCTGGGACAGTGCAGGCTGCCCCTCCTCAGCTGTTCTGGTCTCTATGGGGCTGCTCCTCAGCATGGTGAAGGGAAGCCAAGGCCCAAGGGCAGGAGAACACCCTGCTGCTTGTCAGTCATGTCCTCAACATTTACCTTTTCAAGTTCAGAGAACAAAGTTAACAGCTATAAGTCCAGAGGGCTTGGGCTGGCTCTCTCTCTCTCTCTCTCTCTCTCTCTCTCTCTCTCTCTCTCTCTCTCTCTCTCTCTCTCTCGTGTCTAAGCTGAGTGGGATGTGGAGACTTGCCTGACTGACCTATGGTCTAGGACTGGCAGGCAGTAGGGCTCATCGGGCCGCCAGACTGTACCCACTCCTGCTGTGCCTGCTGCCTGCTAGAAGACCAGGGAATACTTCTGTTCTTGTCCTCCTCCACCAATGGGCTTCTGTGGGGCAGGTTACCCCTGCCTTTCATCATTTTCAAGCTTCCCTGGTGGCTCTGGGAGGTGGCTTGGGAGGTTGGGCATGGTCTCAGACAGCCATGCCTTTCTTTTGATATGGGTGGCAGTGGAGTTCACTAACTGAGAGCCTCAGAACTCCCTGTATGGGTCACTAGCGGCCTTTGGTGGCATAGGTAGAGGCAATGTCCTTGGGCATGGATGGCACATGTAGGGTCTCTGTAGAATGGGGCTGAAGGACAGCAAGTCCCTCACCAGTGTGTCACTTCATGCCATTACTCTGACCTCCTGGAGCTTGTGGTACCAATCCCATTTTAAGATGTAAAAACAGGCCCAGAGAGGTGACATAACAGACCCAAGGACACAGCTGGGAACAGCAAGGGCCAAGATCAAACCAGGCCCTAGGAAGAGCCACGCCCATCCTTGCCTCCCTGCTTCCCCAGAGGAGTGAAGTTTATTTCACGGGCCTGCCTGAAGTAAACACTCGAGACCGGAGGGCCAGAGACAGGAGGTAATTCACTTCTGGTTCCGGAGGCCAGCGGTTCAAAAGTCTGAGCAGTGTGTCCTCTGAGAGTCCTGGGGAGGACGTTCCCTCTACATTTACAGCTCCTGGGCCCAGGACACCAGGCCTGAGGCTTCCTCCTCATCCTTAGTGTTCCCTGCTCCTGTCTTCTCCTCCATTCTCTGCTCCCTGTGCCACTGGGGTCAGGGCTGTAAGATTCTTAGTCACATCTACACAGACTTTTCCAAGCGAGCCTCCCAGTCAGGTTCTGGGCAGTGTGGGGACATACTGTTTTTTTGAGGGGGCACTATCGGATCCACAACAGCTGGCAACAAGTGGAGCAAGCTCTCTTCAAAGTAAATCTCACTTGAGAATCTCATGCCTGTGCTCCAGGGACAACCATCCCCACAATCCTATAGAACACCCCCTTATGGGCCTGTGGGCACGTTGCCTCCCGACCTTATTTTATGTGAATTCTCCGTAGTTGCCTCTGTGTGGGCTCTTGTCCCTGTCCCCAGAGGGCAGTTGTTCATCCCTATCTTCTACAGACCTGTCCCCAGAGCACAGCCCAGCACTGGGACCAGTTAAGCCAAGGCCATGAGAGAAAGGTCAAAGTCAGCAAGCCTGGCCCGCTTCCTTAGCGGTGTGGTGGCTTCCTGGGACCAGTGGTCTCATACCTGCTGTGTCAGCACCCCTGGGCAGAGCCCAGCAGCTCCACGGTCCCTGCGCTCTCTTCTCTGCTGGTCCTCTGCCTGTTGACATTGCTGCACATTACTGAGCAAACAGTGGACACCCCAGCCCTCCTGAGTCTGGGAATTCCAACAGTGTTTCTGTCGTAGCTGATGGGCAGCAGGTACCTCTCTAATGGCTTCTGGAGGAAAGTAAGTAATTTGGAGTAGAGAAATAACTATTGATTGAGGCAAGAAGTTACTGCCACCCGCCCCCCTCCCTCCCGCCCCCCCTCCCCCACCGTGTGGAGGCTCCTGGGAACTTCCCACTTTGTAGGCATTTCTCAGCTTTGAATTGGCAGAGCTTGTACCAATTCTGCTTTCCAGCTACAGAAACAAGGTCAGGTGGCCTCATGCCACCTTGCCCTGCCGAGATCTTTGGTCTTCCAGCTTCTGAGGGGAAGGCAGACGGATGCACATAAGCCTCAGCATCAGGTAGTTTCATTGAGGCTTTGACTGTCATGGCTGACAAGAAAGGTTGGACATACATCTAAATGTGAAGACCACAAACTGTTGAGGGAAATAAACGCATGGTAGGCAGATACCAATCACTGATGGGTTTGTAGATCTGTAGCCTTATACCTTCCGCTCAGGCTGCTCTGGAGCTCAGTGGCTTCCCTGTGGATAGACATGGGGGGAGAAGCTTGCTTTCTGTCTAGCTGGGGTGGCCCTAGCAAGAGAGTTAATGCATCATAAAGGGGAAAACTCTTCTGTTAAAGATGCAATGTGCTGCCCAGCAGGAGGGGCCATAAAAGGAGGAGCTACTGGTAAGGGACCAGCCATCTGTCACCATGTGTTTTGAGAATTCCTTCTCTGGGGAGATGTAAGCAATGTCTATCTAGCCTCCTAAGGTCCCAATGACAAACCAAGGCATGATTCCACCAAGTTCATCCTGGGGAACCAATGAGTTTATTTGTCTTCTTACAGAGAGAGCACAGGCAAGGGATTACCTGCAGGAGCGTGGATGACCTCACAACAGCCACACTGGAGACTTCATCCAGCATGGAGATGGTTTCCCCATAGCTACATGGAGGGGGTCCCCTCTTCAATTAACCTCTTTAGTCTATACACTCTAGCACAGTGGTTCTCAACCCTCCTAATGCTGTGACCCTTTAATACAGTTCCTCATGTTGTGGTGACCCCCAACCATTAAATTATTTCATTGCTCCTTCATAACTGTAATTTTGCTACTGTTATGAATTGCAATGTGAATCTGATATGCAGGATATCTGATATGTGATCCCTGTAAAAGGGTCGTTCAAGTCCCCAAAGGGGGTCATGACCCACATGTTGAGAACCACTGCTCTAGCGCCTCCCAACCACTTAGGCCATGTGTAGTTAGGGCAGAATACATACAAATGGCTGGGTGGAGCTGCTGGAATCTCAAGTGAGGGTCCAGTGATCCTCACCACCTCTCCTTCTATGAGGGAATGTTAGTCTAAAGGCCTGATAATGGTGAACATTTGCACGGACGCCCAGCTGATCCAATGAGGATGGTAGCTGTTCTGTTCAAAGGGCTGTGTTCTGCAAGATCATGGATGCCAGCGAGGCGGTAAGGGTGTCTCAGCCCTTCAATTGCACCAGGGGAGAGTGGGGATCTAAGATGCACACAGACTCTGCCATGTGGCATCCACTCCAGGAAGGCCGTGGAGCCACAGCGGCTTGTCTCCTGCATTGAGAGCTGGGGAACTTGGCTTTGGTCCTTCTGCTCTCCCTAAGTAGGAGAGGGCTGATCTGGAGTCTGCTGGCTTCTGACCACCCCGTCCCTATCCTGCAGTGAGGTGTGCTGCCTAGATAACCGCTCTTGCTCTATGCATCCTCAGGGGCTGAGACCAGAGGTCTCCCTGGGGCGGGGATGCAGGTGTCTGGACCCCTACTCTTAGTTTTAGACAACTTGGGAAACTATCTTGTATGAACTGACAACATGACTGCTCCATGGCATGGTTAAGGGGGAGGTTTTTATTGTAGATTTGAGAGCGAGCAGTCAGAGGCATTTGGAAGAGTCCTGAGCAGAGAGAGAAAGTAGACTGAACACGGCCAACAGACAGGACACGACCAGGGCTATTTGTGAGAGAGAAGAGAATGGCAAGGGATGGAGAATAGAGAAAACAGAGAGAGAAGCAGGGACATAGGAGAGAGAGAGAGAGAGAGAGAGAGAGAGAGAGAGAGAGAGAGAGAGAGAGAGAGAGCAGAGTTATAAGGAGAATGAGTATTTGGGGGGTGGTGGAAGCCCATGAGCTGGAGGGAGTTTAGGGAAGGGTTGGTGAGAAGGACTAGGATGTTAGCATGAACTTTGAAATGTCTAACAGGTACTGGAGGAGTCTGGAGGCCAGCACGCGCTTTGATATGCTGATAGGTGCCACAGGTAGCCATATGTCCCTTCTGCCACAGCTGAGGGAAATGACTCTTTTTTTTTTTTTTTTTTTTTTTTTTTTTTTTTTTTTTTTGTAGCTGGGAAGCAGTTTCTCAAGTTTCCAAGGAATGCTGGCTTTTACCTAACCATCAGAAATCTTCCGATAGTCCAAGTTGTGCTCATGGGACTGCCTTTTGGAGTCTGGGGAATTAGAGTTTCCTTTGGACCTAACACATCTTAGCTTGAAGCTGCCACCCTTACCCTGCCTCAGCGACTGCACACTCCCTGAGGGCCTGGAGTCCCTCTGCCTGGACTGGCTTTCCTTGGCATTCATGGGCTTCAGCACCCCGCAGGTCTGAGCACTGGGCAGTTCTCCTGAGATTGTAACCACCGTCATCAAAGACAGGCTGGATGCTTTGAGACTTTAGCTTAAAAGTCTCCCTTTCAGGAATCCCTTTCCAGGGACTCCAGGTCAGCAGGTGACCCCTGTTCTCTTCCAGGCCTGCCCAGGCCCCTCCCACCTGCCACACAGGATTGCCTGCCATCTGGGCCTGCTTGTTCTGGGCCGGGGGAAGGGGGGAACTTCTGACAGCTTCTTCCTTGCCTCCCTGGTGGGAAGGAGTGCCCGAGGCTTGGCTCCCGTGCCATCTGGAAGCCTTTGTGACCCACAAAGGGAAGTTCTGGACTTCTGCCACAGGCGGAGTCCACTTGTTCTGAACTCAGGGCCTTCACAGACACCTTGAAGCTCAGGGTCTGGATTCAGACATCTTGGTGCCCTGTTCATGACTTAGCTGGGCCAGAACAGTGGCCATCCTGAGCCCTGGACCTCCTCTGTAAAGGAGGACTAGACTGGGCTTCATGGGAAGGGTGTGCCAGGTTCTCACCATTTCTGTGGCCACTTCACAGCTTATGCTCCTATCCTGGGGGTGTCTGGGTGGCAGGCCTGATTTTCAGTCTTTCCACCATCACCCCAGGCTGGGCCAACACAGGGAGGTGGGGGTGGGGGCTACAGGGTGGGCTGGGGTGTTGCTGTCTCTCCTTGCTTGGGTCTTGAGCATTCCCAGGGATCTGTGCCAGGCTCTAGGCACTTCTTGCTGCTCAGAAGGAAACAGATGGGGCTGTCATCTCTGCTTACGCCCTGTCTTCCCAAACTCAGTCAAGCGTGCTCAGAACAGGGGAGAGGCTCCTCTGAGCAGCTGGTGGCATTCAGGGCCAGCATCCCTCGGGGTGTGTGACGCTGATTAGCAGGAAATAATGAGAAAGCCAAGGGAGCAAGCCCTCAGGCAACCTCCTGGCCACTGCTGTGTCCCTCAGAGACTGTGCAGTGAGCATTCAAGGCAGTTTCCATCCCCATCCCCAGCCTCCAGCCTGGGGAGCTGGGACTGTGAGGAGGACTTTGTGATTACATCTTTTGTAGGAAGGAGGCTCAGAGAGGACCACCCCCTTCCTGCTTTGGCACCAGTGGATGCTTCTGATCCGTGCTGGGGTGAGGGGGATACACTGGTTTCCTGCAAAAAACTAGAATTACAGGTGCATACCACCACATCTCACAAAACTGTTTAAGCATTTGGTTAAACAAATAATTCAGGCCACATTAGGAAGACCAGAGAATCCTCAGAACTGAGAAAAGAGAAGGGGAAAATATTTGCTATCCCTGGATTGGGAAGCTGCCCCCAGTGATGACTTACTGTCCACCCTTCCACATACACAAGACATGTGTACCATTCATACTTGCTGTGGGTGACCTCAATTTCACTGAACAATGTGTCGTGAGCACTCGGATATGTCAGCAAATGCACCTCTACCCCAGCATCTTATGTCACTGTCTGGAGTGTTCCATTGCACTCAGGCAACAGGATGAATTCAAACCTCTTCCGTGGGACAACTGAAGTGTGTGTGTGTGTGTGTGTGTGTGTGTGTGTGTGTGTGTGTGTGTTCATACAGAGGTCAGAGGACAACTTGTAGGAGTCCGTTTTCTCTTACCATGTGGATCTCAGGGATTGAACTCAGGTTGTCAGACTTGGCGTCAAGTACTTTTACCTGCGGAGCAGTCTTGCCAGATCTAGTTTGTGCATTTTGAAGACATTCAATACATGTCGCCACACAAGGTGTCCTCTAGGCCTCTCCACTCTCACACAAGTTGAGAGTGGCACCTTGGTAGCTTGAGTGAGTCTCTGGTGGTGTGGGACAGGGCCCTTTTCCCCGAGGGGCATCTGTGTCGGGGAAGGGTAGCTGATGCAGAAGGTGTCGCAGCTGGAGATGACCACAGGCCCTGGAAGGGAAATGAGGATGGCGAGGCTGTCAGGGCAGTCTTCAAAGAATCTTCAAACAAGAGTAATTTGAATTTATCCTAACAGAAAAAGCAACAGCATGGAGCCTCTTTAAAAGTTGTTGTCAGAAAAAATTGACGTCAATCTCATAAAATCTAACACACGGAAAGGGCTGATACATTTACAAAGGTGTGGTTGCTATAACAACACGAGAAAAGGCTATTAATATTTATCGCATGGGGAGGAGGACTCAGAATCTGGCTCCTCTTCTTAGGGGATCCCTTGTGTCCAACTGGCTCAAGAAAGCTGGCCCTGCTTCCCATAGGCTCACAGTGACCTCAGCTCTTGGTCCCCAGTGCCTGAGGTCTGTCCTGTCCAAGCATCACCGCAGCCAGCCTTCCCCTTGACTAGGGATCCTGGGTTACCCTGCACAGCTCATCTCTAGCCTCCCAATCGCTGCAGTAGGTCATACCTGGCACTCTATATTGGGTTCTGCTGAAGAGTTAAGTACTAAGAATCAAATCACAGCTCCAGAACAGGCTCTGAGCTGGTTTCCATATATCCTTCTCACCTTGTTCCAGGCAGGAAGCAAGACCCGAGGAAGGACAGCAGCATCCCCAGCCTAGGATGCAGGCCTCAGCTGAGTCCATCCTCTCCTCCAGGAAGACAGACCCTGGTCTCCATGGACTCCAGGTTCACTAGAGAGGAGCTGCAGGGCGGGGGCAGTTCATGAAGGAAGACTGGAGCTGTCCAAAGACACTGCTGAGCTAGAGAAGGCATCCACACTGGTCCAGGGAGAAGAGGCAGGGCCTGGCCCAGAGATATTTTTGTGGTCTAGAGGAAGGACTTCGTTCCAAGGTATGGAAAATGAGGCTCACATTCAGCCAAGTTTAAAGTTCCTGGAGGCCCTGGAGTGCGCAGCTCAGATGGACACCAGCTGAACGCCAACAAAAAGGTAGATTTGAAGCCCCACCCCCTGCAGCAGGCTTCAGACATCACATAAGATGAGACTCCAGAAGGGCAGGGGCTGAATTCCCTATACACAGGATTCCTTTCTTGAAATGCAGCAAGAAAAGGGTCACATATGTCACCAAACACCAACCACTCCTGCCCCCATGGTACACTATGATTGGAGCTGGCCTAAGGACCTG
Source organism: Peromyscus eremicus (assembly GCF_949786415.1). Classification (NCBI taxonomy): domain Eukaryota; kingdom Metazoa; phylum Chordata; class Mammalia; order Rodentia; family Cricetidae; genus Peromyscus; species Peromyscus eremicus. Next base: position 2,293,376 of record NC_081419.1, on the reverse strand, counting down.
CTCCCATGGTGGGGACGTCTTTAGTTGTGGCTCAGGGCCACAGCCCCTGGATGAGATGTTCTGAGCCTGTGACTTGTCCCTGGCCTTGTCCCTGGAGAAAGGCCCCATCTGACATTTGGTCACAGAAGAAGAGGTCAGACGCAACCTTTGCCTTCCAGTCCAGGCTCGGGTGCCATTAATATTTCATATCCAAAGACAGCACTGACATTTTGCTGGATGGCTTCAATTAGCTAAGAGCCTCCTTCTCAGGCTAATAACCAGCCTGCTTATCCTAATGGTTTATTAATCTACTTCGCAGCGTGAAGGCAGCGGGCACACACAGATGCCGCCTGCTGCTGCCTTGATTGGGTAGAAATGACTCAGGCCTATGATTGTGTTTGTTAAAGGGGTTGAGTCCTTGCAGGACTCAGGAATAGGGGGTGGGGAGGAGGCTTCCAGGTCTGGTTCTCTGAGAGAGCCCTTCTGTTGAGAGCACAGTCCCCTGAGCGTCATGGGATGGTGTTTAAGATGTTTCCTTCTGACATCACTCCTTTGCCGATTTTCCTGGAGGTGAAACTATTGCAAGTTTTAAAATAAGTTTTCAGATGGAATTTCAATGTGGGGTTAGGCATCAAGTCAGGTGATGGATGGTAGGTTATTGGACGGTTATTTTTAGTTTATATATACATATATATGTATATATATACATATACATATATATATGTATATATATTGCATGGGTGGCCATGTCTGTATTCTATAGCTTTCTATCTGGGCCAGGAGTGACATTTGCCAATGGCTATGATTTGGCCTAGCACTACAGCACAAGCTGGTGGGTCCCACTGGCCTTACCACAGTTGTGGTTTTTATAACATGTGGTGTACAAGGTTGGGAATTGGTGGTGGGTATGGAAAGGAAGACATTAGGAGCGGTGGCCTCAGCAGGTGATTGACAACCTGCTGTCTTTTGTCATGTGAGCGTGGGTTCTGAGCTGCAGCTTTTCCAGTGGCCACTCCCAGCAGCTTCACCTTCCTATCCTGTTGTGGTCAGGTGATCCTAAAGCTGCTTGTAAAGAGAAACAGCAAACTTGTCATGCTACCCAGAGCTCTCCAGCTACATTTTGCCATTCCTGACAGGTGCATGTCGGGGGAGAGGGTGTTGCTGGCCTCTCTGGATGCTCTGACCAGGTCCTTCTCATTCCCTGGTGGCCTCCCTTTGATTGGGGCTGCCATTCAGCCCTTCGACTTTCACAGCACCCCCAGTCAATAGGGTTGGGGGGGCTGGATCCTCATTAGCTCTTGCTCAAAGATGATGTGGGCTGTGGGAGTCCAACTGTTGCTGTGGTCCCACTGAGTAGTGGGCAGGGGTTCCCTGTGGGAGCTTCTGGCAAGTTATAGGTGCACAGAGGGTTTTGTTTGCTGACGGTGACAGAGCTGTTTCCTGTTTCCTTTTGGCTCCACTCATGGGAGGAAGGTCATCAAGGCTGCACGGGCTGTCTGTGTGTGGGGTGGCAAAGCTCAGCAGGGTTGGGTCTGGCAGAGCTTGGCCTGCAAATGTGGCCAAGGAGGGTAACTTGTAATTTGGCATAGTTTCAAAACAAACAGGAAAGTTTCAAAACAGAACAGAAATTTTCTGCATATCCCCCACCCAGTGTCTCCTGTGCAGCCAGTCACAGCACAGATATGCAAAGTGAGCTGTTCACAGTGTCACTAACTCAGTGACACACTTTGCTGGGATTTCACCATACACTTGTGGTCTCTCATGTCCCAGGATCCTACCCTGTGACATCTCCTCTTCCTTTGGGACAGTACTGGTCCCTTACTTTGTAGAATGTCTCTCACTTCAGGTACACAAAGTGTTTTTTTCTTTTTCTTGGGGTGTGTGTGTGTGTGTGTGTGTGTGTGTGTGTGTGTGTACAGGTGTGGAAGCCACAGGTCAACCTCAAGTGTTACTCCTTAAGACTGTTTGCCCGTGTGTATGTCTGTGCGCCACATTGCATACATGTGCATACATGCAGTGCCCTTGGAGGCCAGAAAGAGGTGTCAGATCCCCTAGAACTGAAGTTACAGGTGATGGCTAGCTGTCATATGGTGCTTGGAATTGAACACCAGCCTTCTGCAAGAACAGCAAGTGCTCTTAACCCTGAGCCATCTCTCCAACCTCTTCCATCTTGTGTTTTGAGGCAAGGTCTCTCACCGAGGCTTGGGGCTTACAGAATAAGCAAGGCTGGTCTGGCCATTGAGCCTGTCTGTGCTTCTTCAGTGCTGAGATTATAAGCACACACCACTAAACCTAGCTAACCTTTTTTTACGTGTGTTGGTGCTTTGCCTGCGTGTATATCAGTCCACCGCATGCACACCTCGTGCCTAGGGAGGCCAGAAGGGGGTGTCAGAGCCTCTGAACTGGGGTTACAGGTGGTTACAAGTCAACTTGTGGATGCTGGCAAGCCAACCCGGGCCCTCTGGAAGAGCAATCAGTGCTCTTAACCACTGAATCACCTCAGCTTTTTGCAAGGGTTCTGGGCCTCAAACTTGGCAAACACTTTACTGTCTGAGCTATTTCCCCGGTCCCCTGCATTTTTCATGATTAGACAGAGTATAAAGGTTTGAGGAGGGGCTTCAGAGAGTCCCGTGGACGTTCATAATGAGGGCGGTCTTAGAGAAGTTAACCTTGGTGATTGACCACAGCTGGCGCCCACAGAGCCTCTTTTCTATAAAGTTACTATTTTTTCCTTTGGAATTAATAAATATCTTGCAGGAGATACTTTGTGACTATGCAAATACGTCGTTCCTTCTCAGGCTTGCACTCATTAATTCGTGCCTCCTCGGTGGCTGTCGCTGGCAGCAATGACTTCTGTGGCATTCTAATGGCGACATTTTATTTCCCTCAATCCTTCTACACTCATTAATTAGGATTCTTCTCAAAGACGTCCCTTCTTTCCCATTTAATGATTTGTTCATTTATTTATACAGTGTGGGCTCATGGACGTTTATGTGGTATTTATTACTGCCTCTTGCTCTGGTTGTGGGGACCCTCTAGGCTGGCTCCCATGCTTTTGACATGCCAGCTGCATTTCAAGCCTTTCTCGCTCCCTGATACATCTAGAGGCTTGCTGTCAACTGCCAGCACTACCCTACAGGGACATGCTTCTCCAGGAGACAGGTTTGTTTGAAGAAGGCACCTGCACCTTCCTTCTTGGTGTCTTTGTCATTGGACAGGAATAAGGCCTGGCAGCCAGGAGAATGGCAGCATTAAGGGGTGGCGGGGTGGCAGTCTAGGCTTGTCCCCGAATAGTCTTGGATATAATAGAAGATGCAGACAAAGATTGTCCCTTGGGGTTACAAGAATCCTTCAGTGTCAGAGAGGAAAGATGTGGTGGGCCTGAACCTAACAGTCCCTAGCTAGGCCTGAAGGCACCAGGGTCTGGGGCACAGTCTGGGTTTCCCTTGAGGTTGGGTCACCCCAGCCTCAGTAGCAAGGGAGGAGTAGGGGAGCACGGAGGCAGGCATGGGACAGAGGAGCATGGAGGCAGGCATGGGACAGGGGAGCACGGAGGCAGGCATGGGACAGGGGAGCATGGAGATAGGCACGGGACAGGGGAGCAGAGAGGCAGGCATGGGATGGGAGCACAGAGGCAGGCATGGGATGGGAGCACAGAGGCAGGCATGGGATGGGAGCACAGAGGCAGGCATGGGATGGGAGCACAGAGGCAGGCATGGGATGGGAGCATGGAGGCAGGCATGGGATGGGAGCATGGAGGCAGGCATGGGATGGGAGCATGGAGGCAGTCATGGGATGGGAGCATGGAGGCAGTCATGGGATGGGAGCACAGAGGCAGGCATGGGATGGGAGCACAGAGGCAGGCATGGGATGGGAGCACAGAGGCAGGCATGGGATGGGAGCACAGAGGCAGGCATGGGATGGGAGCACAGAGGCAGGCATGGGATGGGAGCACAGAGGCAGGCATGGGATGGGAGCACAGAGGCAGGCTTGGGATGGGAGCACAGAGGCAGGCATGGGATGGGAGCACAGAGGCAGGCTTGGGACAGGGTTCAAGGAGCTGCTTCATCCTCAGCCCAGGAAATGGCTTTGTGTCTTCCCCTCTGTGAGCTTCCCACCTTCAGCTGCCTTGAAGAAGGAGTGAGTGTCCTATGGGGGACCACTGGCAGGAGCCCATAGCCCAGCACCTGTTATTAGTGGTGTCTTCCTCATACCCGGTGCATGACTCCAGGGCTTACAGGTGTGTAATTCAGGCAAGGCAAGTGGCAACCTGGATGAGACTCTGGGGTGGGTCCTGAGGATAGGGAGGACAGGTGTGGTGGCTCTTGCTTGACCTCAGTGACCTCTGAGATCTGTCTTTCTGCCTCTGCTCCTACCCAGTGTTCTTACAAGACATCTAGCCTTGTACATCTCACCGAGAGGCTCAGAACCAGCCGCAGCAGTGGCTCTGGGGAATTTGCTAAAGATGCAGTCTCTACTGAGTCAGGACCTTGGTGGACCCAGCGCCTGCCCATGCTGAGCCTTGAGCTCCTCTGAGAACTGCTCTGCTGCTTGGTTCCAACAAACCCCAGGTAACTCATGGGCCCTAGCTCCCCATGGGCTCCCTGGTAGGAGGGCAGGAGGGGGATTTACCAGAGCTTATAGAGTTGGGGGCTCGGCGCTGGTAAATATTCCTGAGAGTGAAATTGAACTGTCCCCAGAGGCAGAGCTAATGGTGAAGCTGTCTTTGCTTTGTGTATTTCAGGGCCTTCTGGGGGCCCAGACCCTCCTAGGGCTCCAAGGCAGGGAGAGCTGAGCATCCTGGGTAGCCTCTTCTTCTGCAAAGAACTGGTGCCCCCCCTTCTGCCCCTGCGCCAACTCTCACCCATGTGTTGCAGGATGATGGGTTTAGGGCCGAGTTCTGTCTCCCCACAAAGCCTGCAGAGACAGCACCGCGCCATCTCCTTGGTGTTGCAGGCATTTAAATTGCCATTTTATTTAAATTTATGTCTAGAGATACAGGCGGAGAAAGGGCCATTTCAAAGTCAGTTTCTACTTTATGTGCTTTATGGGGACTGTGGCCAGCAGCTGTCGGAAATATCTTCTGCTCCCACATGGCAGAGGGGCACGTGGGCACACGACTGGCTGTTCCAAGAAGGGATTTGCCTCTTGGCTGGCTAGGAACTCTTGCTTAGTAAACCCAATGCCAGGCTGAGCCCTGATGCTAGTCACGGCCTAAATCTTGTCTTGGCTTTAGGTTGAGCCTTGAGCAGCCCTGACCTGGGCTACTGTTGCTCACAAGGATGTCAGGTTCATCTGGACTCCTACAGTCTCAAAGCATCTTTGGGCAGATCTGCCCAATATGTAAACACACACACACACACACACACACACACACACACACACACACACACACACCATGGCTATGGGCAGCTGGTCTTCACAGCTGGAAGAACATCTGTTCACCTGCCCCGAGCTGATGGGGTGGAAAGAGAAGGCTTCTCCCAACATCCTCATTAGAGAGCAACAGCTTCAGCCCAGAGCATCCCAGTATGGCTCCTGGAACTCCCAAATAGCCAAGCTTCTAGCTGTGACCTCAGCCAAGACTCCTAATTTGGTTGAGGTTTCTCTTTAACTTGGGGCTGGGATGCTCCAGCATTGCAGCTGAGTGGAAAGGCACTTTGCAAAGCATGTCGCTGGGGCTCCCAATGAGAGAGCCCATGTTGGGGAGCTGTTGTCCAGGACTGTCTTGTTGAGCCAAACAGCTGCCATCTTCATGAATTCAGCTGTGCTTGCTTGCAAAAGGTCCCTGATGGCCTGGTTGACTGTTAACATTTCCTCATAGAAGAGGGGGTAAGGAGGAACATGGGACCCTTGTCTGAGTATCCAGCTACTCTTTCCAATCATTTGCATGCAGTTCTGCATGTGGCCTTGTGGCCTCAATATATGTGTGTGTGTGTGTGTGTGTGTGTGTGTGTGTGTGTGTGTGTGTAGCAGGTAGAGCATACAGTCTGCGAAAAACTTGGGGAAGGGGGCTTCTTCTATGGGCCTATGGGGAAGCCGTCATCCATGCTAGGTGAAGACTGTTCAGTGTGTCTGCTTGGGGGTGGGGCTGCCCAAGCTCCTGTCCATAATCCACACCCATGCTTTGTAAGTAAGCCCAATGGACTCATTAGTTCCGCATGAGAAGCTTTGGTGGACTCGAACTTTGGTTTGTCACTGGGACCTTAGAGGGAGGGGGAATCATGTGGGGTCAACATGGTAGGATGTGGCAGGCATCTGTGTAGGTGGTCACATGTTGGGGCTTAGCAGGCTCTGGCCATTCTTGGAGAAAGCATAGAGATTGGAGGGGGTTCACCTTACCACCCTTATCTTAAACCGATCAAGCACAAGGAAGATTTATCACTGGCTTCTGTGGTTCCCATAGCCATCAGTCCTTCCCTTTAGTTATTGACAGATACACTGAGTGTCTCTTTAGTGCCACCATGAAGAGAGTGATTTCAGGACAAGAAACAGGGAAAGAAAAAGAAAAGAAGCAAAGAAGGAGACTGAGGCTGTAGAGGACAAGGCAGGGTGATTTGCAAGAGGCTCAGGCCCCTGGTGGGTGGATGCTGTTTCCCAGGGTTGAGTCCCGAGTGCCTTTGCCATGTGTGATGTTAGAGTCAAGACCTAAGCAGTAAAAAGTTTCCTGCAGGGAGTGTTCCAGGCAGAGAAGAAAGACAGGCTGAGGGCGGACCAACGCCTCCCTTCTCCTGCTTGGCACCTCTTATATGAGGAATTAAGGGTCTCAGAGGCAAAGTTGCTGGAGAGGCCATGTCCTGGAGGCCTAGGCTGGCAGCACAACCCATGAGAGCCTCATGGGAGCAGCCAGCACACCCCAACACAGCACAGATGTCCAGCACCCTGATGTCTGCTTCGAATCTCCCACCTCAGACAATCCCCCCACTGTTGCTCATCTAAGAACAAGCCAAGGTCTCTTTTTGCTCTGCTCAGTTGGGAGTCTGGCCCCTTGGGGGGCTATGTGCTTGTTCATTTGGGGGAGGGGTCCCTGCAGTGCCAGGATATGCTATTCATGGGACAGTAACCCCACCTCTCCCAAAACTCTGTCCCAGGAGCACCGGACTGGTGGCCATGCCAGGAGCGCTCGTGAGGGAGGGGACTGTGGTTGACATCTCAAGGATGAGATGTGGGCCCCATAGTGGAGACATGCTGAGTTGGGCTTGATGAGCTGCGAACACAGGGACCCAAAGCCCCAGGGGCTGTGACTCTGAGAGCCCGGAGCAGGTAGAAAGGCAGGCAGCCGTGTCCTCAAGAGGGTGGGCACACGCTGGGGACTTCCAGCCGGTCTGTTGGTGACAACATCCACGGAGAGGTGGCAGTGGAGGAGAAGGCGGAGTCAGCCGAAGTGGGGCACCAGAAGGAGGCTGGCGGTTTGGTGGTGGTGGCTGTGGTGGAGGGAGAGACCTGACTAGCTCAGACAGGGCACCCAGAGGAGCCAGTGGGTCCAGGACTGGGATACGAATTGGAGCCCAGGGCGGGGAGGCTTTCTGTCACTCTGTGCAGAGCACAGGCGAGGTGGCCAGATGAGGAGGTGGGGCCAGAGGGTGACAGGATCAGCAAGCATGCTGTCCGAGCTCAGGCAGGCGCTGCTTCTAGAAGGGAGTGGCCAGCGGCTATCTTGGGCTGCAGAGGCGTGGAGTGAGATGTATACCAGGCTGTGGTGGTCCCGGGGAGCCGCGGGTGGAAACGCTTTGGGTCTGGGCGCCAGATTGGAGTAGGCTGTGGAGCTTGTGGGAGGTGAGAAACGGAGACAGTGGGTGCCACTGATGCTTCCAGCCTTGTGTTTTTTTTTTTTCTTTTTGTCGTTCTACTGATTTATTTACGCAACCTGTGCAGAGAATGTTCTAGAATGCCAGCTTAAATCTTCCAATGGAACACGAATGTGAGAGACCAAATGCACATAAGAAGCAAACAGGCTTGCAGGGTCGTCACAGGCAGCCAAGTCGATGAAGCACACCAACTGCAGGGAACCCCCGAACTCAGGGCAGTGGTTAAAACTCAGGTGACTATAAGAAACTGGCCCCACTCTAGACATAATCAGGGCCGTCTTCTGAGACCACTCAACAAGGAGCACATACTCACAAATGCACAAGCTGTGAACCGGAGCATTTTAAGGGGCTGGGGACTGTTTGATCAACCTGTTGAGAGAGGAGGGGGGCAGGATGGATGTGGGGTGCAGATCATTCTCTTTAGGGCAGAAGTATGATAGTATTTAAAGTCTGGCGGGAAGGAGTCTGTTGAACAGAAGGTATTGACTGAAAGAGGAGGTCTGAGCTAGGTGCTGGTCTCTGGAGGAGAAAATATCTGCCTCCCTCAGGTTCCCTCACACAGGGCTTACCTCTGCAGTGTCCAAGTCACCTTGGAATTGGAAGCTGGATTTGCAGGTTTGGCAGTGATTTGGTGCTCCCACCTGCTCTAGAGTGGGATGGGACTGTGGGTAGAGCAATGGGTGGGGAACGTTTTGGTTCTCATAGGTACAAACAGCCATCACCATCTGGAGCTGTTCAGGCATTCACATGTATGTACACACATACATATCTATACTTAGGCACAATGTGTACCAAATCTCCATACATGCTCATTTATGCAGGCACAGTCACCTTACATACACCTTCACCTACCATGCATATGTGCACATCTACCAAACACACCCAAACAATACCAACACACCCATGTCAATACCAACACTGACCTAGCATATGTTCACATCCACCTCACGCACACATGCATACCCACCAAGCACATAAGCATACCCACAAGGCACACAAAGACAGCCACCAAGTGCACTCACACACATATGTGCATACCCATCAGGCACACAGGCACCCCCATCTCACACATGCATATCCACAGACATGCATACTCACAGGCACCCCCACCCGGCACTCTCCCCACATACATGTCCTCAGACTCACTAAGCACATAGGCATACCTGCCATGTGCAGAGGCACACCTACCAGGTGCACAGGCATGCTCAACAAGCACACCTACATGCATACATGCGCACCTATAAGGCAGACACACCACACACATATGCACACCCACCACATCACATGTCTGTTCCCAAGCATGTATGCACTTCTACCACACACATGCTCACCCACATACATACATGCACACCCACTATGCATACACACCTACCACACACACACACACACACACACACACACACACACACGCACACACACACACAAATCATCATGTACGTGGAAGCACCCTCCACTTGCACACATATAAACACTAAGAGGCCTTGAGCCCAGGCTTTCCTCTTTCTCAGATCCAGGCAGAGCCCAGCTTCTGAACCCCAGGTCCCTGACTAAGTGGGTGATGTGTAATGTATCACCCCAGAGCCCTGAGTGGAGATGAGATTCAAAAGGAAAAGGAGCAGTTTTTGATTTTTCTTTACCTAAAGGGTGCTACCATCCCCGGCCCTGCTGGGATTCAGACAGGAGGGAGTCTGGGGGCCCAGGCAGGCTCTTGACAGACACTGTCTCTCGCTGGATGGTACTGCTGCTTTGCTGCTCCAGTGTGACCTGCAGCTTCTGTAGGTTCTGTAGGCTGATAGCGGAGACCACCTGCCCCTCACATCTTCCTGCTGGTACACGGAGGCACTGACAAGGCTGTTTGTCTTTGTCTGTGCCCATGTCCCGAGTTCCTCATTGACTGCTGGGCTGCAAGACCTTGAAAGCCCAGCATTTCGGGGGGAAAAGAACAGTGTTCAGGGATACCCAGCTGCCCATAGCATGGCAGCCACCCGGGTCAGGAGCTGCTGAGTCTGGCTAGTCCTCTGTGGAGGTTCTTATCCTGCTCACTCAGTGGGTAGAATAGCGCCCTCCTCACCTTGTCCACAGGCTCTCATCTGCACTGAGCAAATGGGAGCTTCCCCTTTACCCACCAAGTGACCAGGAGCTGGGTCACGCTGAGGGAGTAGACACTGTGTGGCTTTTTACTAAATGTTGGAGCCAGGGAGAAGACTAAGTGTTGGGAAAGATCTTCACACATTAGAGAAATGTCTCAGCTGTCCCTCACAGAAAACCTCTTGGTGATCCCCATAGAGCAGCCTTCCAGCCTTGGACTCTGCTGCTGGCCTGGGGTCCCTGGAGGATCTGCCAGCTCTGTCCAGTCCATGCTGTAGCCTCCACTGTCCACTAGATGGTGCTGCCTCCTACCTGTGTCCTGCTGGTCCCAGGGACTGCTGGGGAGTTCAAGGAGTGTCAAAGGCCCTGGTGTCTTCAGAGGGATGGGGCGTGTGGAGTTCTCTCACCTCTGGGTTTGGCATGCAGAATATGGGCTGTTCATTTGTTGCAGGAGAAACGTCTTGTGACAAGAAAGTCCTCTCTGTGGAGCCAAGGCTTGTGAGCAGACATACAAAGCAGACTGTAAGGGAACATGAGGTGACATTGTGCGGTGGTCACATGCATCTGCCATCCATCTTGGAACAGCATGGACACTGACCCTTGCTAATAGTGCATGGTGCTCAGCTTGTCACAGGTGCTGAATTCTGTGTCCGCAGCAGAACACGGAGGCTTCTCCTCTTGATACCTTTGTGCTGCTGGAGGATTTAGGTATCTCACACCTGCCATACAAGTCCCATTCGAGGCACAGCCAGGTGTAGGGCCCACCAGCAACGCAATGGTCCCTGACGGAGCATGGCCTCTGTAGGCAGTGCCTCGAGGTCCTTGTTGCCAGATTTTTCATCATGCCGTGTCAGCCCCTGATATCATTCAGAGGCTGAAGGAAGCCTGAGTGTGTGGGAATGCTTCTTGGGCCTTCATGATACAGGAGCAACAACACGTAAGGCCGGTTCCCAGGCACAGACTCCTGGTTGGCCACTGGGTTCCTAAGAGGATGCCCTTGAGTGGGTAACTTATGGTTGGAGCCTAAAACATCTGGCCAGTAGGACAATGCAGGAAGCTGGCAACTTGACCCTTGGCAAAGTGCCCTGCCCTGGGGCAGATGTGACCTCTGATACAAGGATTCAGTGGGTGTCTGGAGTCTTCCTTATAGTGCCCCAGTTATACTGATCAGAACACACAGGTGAGTACCGAGAGAGGGGTGGGGCTGTGCCCAGCTGCCTCTGGCTCCTTTCTGGCTGCGAGCCTCCTATCTTGGAAGGGAGGCCCTGGAGGTGCATGTGGGCCCGACTCCACATTGTATGTTCGCCCTACCCTGTTGTCTATGTTGGCCTGTATCTTTGCAGACCTGCTGGAAGGGGAGTGAGGCTTTGGGGAAATGTTTGCCCCAGCTCAGCAGCTGTGGCACAGGGCCAGGGCTAGTTGGCCTTTTGGTGTCTGGGGAAGTTACAGCACAGGTCTTCGGGTGCCAGGAAGAGAGGAGATCCAGACACCAGCCAGGAAACCTGCACCTCAGGACCTTTCCTGACCTGTACGGAGGCATCAGGGGGCTTTGGGAGTCCTTCTGCTCTCTAGGGCACTAGGACCAGAGCCATGGGCCACCATCAGCAGGCACCCAGCTTGCCCTCTTCTGTAGTGCTTTAGATTCCAGGAGAGCTAGGGTAACCCGGAGTCATTGTCTCCAACCCTGAGCACACTGTCTACAACTGGAAAGGAGAGAGTGATGGATAGATCTGGAGACACTGGTTACGGCGGAGTACCGCCCAGGTGATGCCCACTGAAGGCCATGTGGAATGTGGGTTTGGTTATCGAATTCTCTGGGAGGATGGAGAGAGGTAGCTGCAGCCAGTCCACCAGGCAGGGCCAGCCTTTGTCTGCAGGCACAAGAGGGTGGCCATCTTCCTTCTGTAATGTGCCAGATCGGGGAGCTCTGGGTCTGGGCAGTCCTGATCAGCAGGGCCCTGCCTGAGACCTGACAGGCTCACCTGCACTTCTCCCCAGTGCAAGAAGTGAATACCACACTCCCCAGAGCTTCCCGGATAGACCAGACTCTGGCCTTGACTCGGTCCCAGGGAGGAACCTAGACCAGTCTATGCTGAAGTTGCCATGGTCCTCCCCAGTGCAGACTAGGGAGCACGCTATGGGCATTGCCCCGCGCAAGAACTCAGAGAACAGATAAGCTTGGTGCTGCAGAGGGAGAAACAGCACCACCGCCCGCCCCCCCCCCCCCCACCGCCCCCGTATACACACACACACACACTCCATCCAGCTTCATCCTCAGACCTCCACTAGGGCATCAAGCTCCAGACTCAAGTCCTTCATGGCATTCAGAATACACCCTCTTCTCCCCCCCATCACGCCCCATGGTTGCTTCCTGTTTTCTCCCCAGTCTTCTATGTCTTTTCCAAGCCAATGACTCAAAGCCAGCTAACATGGCTGTGATGCTTGAAAGGGTTGGGTTTTAGTATCCATTAAAGCTCCGAGGCAGCCAGGCACCGCCAGATCTGCAGAAGCCTTCACTTCCTTTCCAGTTTAAAAAAAAAATTAAATGAAAACCTACAAGGCTATCCCCTGTGGCTCTGAAATCCAAACAGTGTAAATTTCAAAGATTACAGGGATCTGGGCCCCCCAGCGAGATCCCCTTTTCCCTGGCGCTAAGAATCGGGGCCTTTAATTGCATTCCCTGTTTGCAACTGGTGAGTAAAATATTTAGACAGCCTTTGCTGAAGGCTCCAGGCACAGCCCTGCCTGCAGCTGCATTGTTCCCCAAAAGGAAGGCACACAGACAAAAAAAATTAAAATTAAATAAATGCCAGATATATATGCAGATGTATCGTTTTAAGAATTCATAAGCGCTTTATGCAATTATTTTGGATGCAATTTATTTTGGCTAACTAGTGAGACCATTAACCCATTTCACTAACTAGAGAGAGTAGATTGAAGCAAGATTTTTCTAGAAGTCTCACAGGATAGTTCCTAGGGAGTGTGGTGACTCAGCAGATTCCTAGAATGGAGGTCTCCAAAGTTCTATCAGAGTCAAACAACGTAACCAAGAAGGGATTTCGGGGACCCCGACCTGGGATCTGGGCAGCACCTTTGCTGGTGTTCAGCTGGAAAAGCTTTGCGAACAACCTGGGTCCTTGTTTCTTCATCCATGTGTACTCAGAGGTAGTCTGTGAGAAGCCCTACATGACAGTGGGATTCACACAGTGCCCACATGGGCAACACACACACACACACACACACACACACACACACACACACACACACACACACAGCAGGCTGGCACCTCGGAGTACCATGGGAGATTGAGCCTCCGTATGGCCCGACCACCCCCAGATAAGGGAAAAGGACTTGGAACAAGTGCCAAGCTGGCAGTCCCAGCTGGGGTGCTGTTTGCCAAGATCCTAGAATCTCTTCTTATTTGTAAAAAGGAACAGTGTATCAGCCCCAGGGGGCGCAGCCAGGGAACCTATGTCCCACTCTCCAAACCACGCAAAGGGTGGAGGGTCAACCTCCAAATGCGTGATATCACCCACCCTACAAACTGTCAGAGCAGAAGCGTGTTCCCAAGAGACTTCAGGGTCTCAGCGGGAGAATGTTGCCTCTCCATACTAAGTGATGGAGGCCTATCTGTGTAGGAAGCTGTTGACAGAGAAGCTGTTATGAAATCTAATTTGGCATAGAAAGGCTCCATTGCTGTGGAAGGCTCTGGAAACTGGTTGCTGACCTGGGGGAGTAGACAAGGGAGGAAGTGAGAAGTCTGGGACCCCAAGAGGGTAATAGGCACTTATAGAGTCTAGGGACCAAAAGGGCATCCCATGGACAATTGTGAGAAGAGAATGGGATGAGGCAATAGAGGAATTAGTTCGGTCCCTTATGGAGCCCTCACTTTGCCCACACCCATCCATACCCTCTTCCCTGGGCCTTCTGGTTGAGGCAGGGAGCTGTGGAAGTGTGAGGAGGGACTTAGTGATACAAGAAGTAGCTGTCTTTCTTCTCTCTCCCACCTTAGAATGGAAATCCTTGGGTGGCAGTGTAAGAAATAAAATCTGATGATTCAATTTCAAAGGCTCCTTGGGTGAGCTGAGGCCCAGCCATTAGCCCCTGCTAGTCCTGCTAGTGCCCGCTGGTCTTGCTGTTCCCAGCCACTCAGACTCTGCTAAGCAACCTGCCCCCTGCCACTCCCTAAACCATAATATTAGAGTAGAAAATTACTAGCAGCCAAGCTTGCCTCCAAGGGCTTATGTCCGACGAGCTTTGAAATAAACAGGATGTAAAATGTAGAGATGAAACCACATAAGGTTCTGGTTGAGAGACAGATGTGAGCAGCAGAGGAAAAGATAAGGCCTAGACAGCCTCCAGAGTGTGCCCTCTTGATGTGGAAAGAGCAGCAGATAAGGACCAGCAGATGAGGAGAGGGAGGAAGGGTCATGCATTAGGGTCACATGCTCTTCTCTGCATTCCATCAGGTCACCTGCCGGCCCTTCTAGGCTAATGCATGGCCGAGAAGTCTAAGATAAACTGTCTTGTTTGCTGCCAAGTCCCCAATGCCTCAGACAAGCCAGTCCCGCATTCTTGTTCCACCCTGGTGCACCTAGATTTTCCTAAGGCTGCCTGGGGGTTGCTTCTGGCTCCTACAGCCCCTAAGAACCGCTTTAGCAGACAGGGAGACAGGGCCTGGGGTGGACCCTTTCTGCTTCTCACTGGCCTGAGGCCTTGGGCAGTATGGTGTTCTGTCACTCAGGGTGAAGCGGAGGGTGAGGCTGGGAGCAGACATGGAGGAGAACGGCTGCGTGCCTGCCTGACTCTGGCAAGGACGAAGGTCTCGGCTGCCCAGTGCTCTTCTGAAGTGAAGTGTTCCTTTGGAGGTCTTGAAGAAGAGCCTTTCTACCCATGCCCATGATGGGAATCCTGGGAAATGCAGGCATGAAGACAGGAGGGAAGAGCTGTCCCTGACGGCCCCATAACCTCAGGGTAGTGTTGGTGAGGGTCCCTCTGGGCTTTTCCATTCACTTGACTCATTTTGTAAGAACTCCTTACACACTTCCACAGCCCTGCATTGCTGGGTACACTGCCTGCGTGTCTAGGCTGGATGACACACTCACTAATAGCGTGATGCTCCTGTGTGTGAGATGGCCCTGACACAACTCTGTGCTGTGGGAGGGTGGACACCGCCCACGCTTACCTTTAGGTCAGAGAATCGGCTGTACTGATGGGTGCATTTGAACCTCAAATCACACCAGAATTTGGGGAGCTTGGGGAGAAGCTGGGAGTGGCTCAAATGTGGGGTGGTGGAGACAGACAGAGTTCCTCACAGCCAAGTTGACTGCCAGGCTGCAAGGAGAAGTTCCCTGGGCTTCCATGGTCAACTGTGAAGCTGTTCATTGTATTCCTCCAGAGGGCGCCATCTGATGAGACATGATGTCAAAGGTGTCCTTTGGAATTGAGCACCTAGGTGGTCCTGCTGGGAGAGCTGGGGGAGGGGACCTCCCCAACCCCAGGAGAATCTCCTCTACCTGCTGCCAGGACTGTGAGCCTGGGAGAGGCAAGGTGTGACTGCACCTCTCTCCCAGGATCTGGTTGCCCGCTTTTGCTTTTCCTTCTGCAGGGTGTTGGTGGGTCTGAACGGAGCTGGTTCTGATGAAGTGTCCTGGATACAAACCCTGCCCCATCTAAGACCTCACCCTGGAAGCCTCTTTGTGCGCAGTCCTGGACTATGCGAGGACACCTATGACTGTTGTGTCAGGATAGGTTACTTTGTGCTGTCCTTGGGAACAGGAGTCCTGGAGGTCCCCTCTGCTGGGTCCCCACAGACACCTGACCCTGCAGGGCGGGCTTTGGAGTGGAGCAGGCTGTCAGAAGTGCAGAGTGCACCTACTGTTAATGCCTTTTCAACCTTGCCTGAGTGTGGCTCCTTGAAAGTGGAAAGACAAAGCTACAAAGCTCTACTGAGTCCGATGGCTTCTCCTCCCTAGGTTGTGGCCCTTCCAGAATGTGAAGTCACCCTACTATGCTCCATTTCTGGGCTGCCCAAACTGAGCACATCCCTGAATTCCTCAGGTTCAGGAAGCCAGAGATGCTCCTCTACCAGATGCCGATGTCCCACCATTTTTTTTTTTTTTTTTTTGGTTTTTCGAGACAGGGTTTCTCTGTGTAGCCCACCATTTTTAATTAAACTCGAGAACATGGGGGAATGGTGCATCTGGCTGTCTCAAACATGAATTATGAAACCCTCCCCTCCAGATGTTCCCTCAGGCGCTTCCCCATGGGCTCCAGTTGGTTTGCTTTTCTCTAATTTTTTTTTTTCTTCATATACAAGCAGTATTTCCTCACTTCCTTTAGGAGGCTGGCCAGTTGAGTTTAAATCAAATCCCGGATCTCAACATACACCGAGGGCCAAGTGCTATATCACATGCTGGTGGCGCTGGCACAGAAAGAGCCTGTTTCTGCCCTGGTGGCTCGTGCAGGGTGTAGGCATGACAGTGAATTTCTCAAAGGTTCTCTCATTTGCTCGTGATGGCTAGGGGTGTGAACGTATTGGGTGCCAGGGTCTGTGTCCACGGCAGGCCTGGAGGAAGAAAGACCCTCTTGGCCTTTGCAGTTCATCAGAGGACAGAGCTCACAAAGACCTGGAGCTGGTGCCTGGGAACTCCCTGAAGAAAAGCCTGGGATCCTGGGAGCGTGTCTTTATTCCACTATTGATGTCTCTGTCCATGGCTAGGTTATCTGAGACAGGGAGGGGGCACATGCTCAGGAAGGAAACTCACACCTTATTAGACTCACTCCGTGGCCCCATTCTACCCAAGACCCCTTACCATCTCATAACTGCATTTCATTTATTTGCTTTCTTTCTTTATTTTTATTTATTTTTTTTATTTTTGAGACAGGGTCTTGCTCTGTAGCCCAGGCTGGCCTCACACTTACAGAGATCTGCCTGCCTCTGCCTCCTGAGTGTGCTGGGTTAAATGCACGCGTCACCACGCCTAGTCTAAAACTATACACTCTTGTCTTCCATCAGTTCTGTCGCTGACTTTGTGTGGAAGAGGCTTGGACTGGGTGTACGGCAGAGAGAGATGGTCACATGACTCCATGTTATCCTAGGTTGCCTACTGGTCCACTCTTCCGTCCATCTGTCTATCCATCCATTTATTCATCTATCTGTCTACCCTTCAATCCATCTGTCCTTACATCCATCCATCTACTAATCTATTATCTATCTATCCATCATTTGTTCAACTAGCCATCCATCTCCCTTCCTTCCTTCCTTCCTTCCTTCCTTCCTTCCTTCCTTCCTTCCTTCCTTCCTTCCATCTATGTTGTATAGATATCTATTTATCCACTTATCTATTCACCCATACTTTTAAATGGTCAGCCGAATTACTTACTCTTTATTCCTAATTTTCTCATCTGTGAAAAAGAAATACGGCATTCCATTCCCCTCTCACAATTGTTATGGGATTGTTTCAGCCAATGTAAGGGGTCTAAAGGATTGGAGCTTGGTATGGCAGTGGCTGTGAGCCCTACCTTTAGAGGTGTCCAGGATGGTGACAGGACTGGAGAAGGTGGACTGGATCTACTTTTGGCTCTGGCACCTGATGACTAACCTTTGTTACACTTTTGATCCCCAGGAACCTCAGTATCTTCATCTAGAAGGAGAACTCACACCTCACATTCAGCAGTGGCTTGAGACCATTAAACTCAGGCATGGAGCCCTGGGGTCAGGAACACTAGGTGTCCGTGGAGGGTGGTGGACCATTTCATACTCATCCTTATCATTATTATTTACTTGACAGACAACCCTGGGATGTTCTGTGTTGAATTATGTGCCTCCATCCCCATTTATCAAGGGCATCCAGGACATTAGTGTGTGGTGGTATTGGTTTCCATTATTAGAGCAATTCTTTAGGGACCTCTAAAACAGGTGACCTTTTCAGAATTTGTGGTTGACAATATCTTTGGCTGGGCTTGAACTTCTGGCTGACTCTTAGTGAAGATCCACGTGGATGTCCTCCATAGGGCATCTCCAGATGACCCTGCATGAAGATCCACGTGGATGTCCTCCATAGGGCATCTACAGAAGACCCTTGGTGAAGACCCATGTGGATGCCCTTCATAGGGCATCTCCAGAAGACCCTAGGTGAAGACCCATGTGGATGTCTTCCATAGGGCATCTCCAGAAGACCCTTGGTGAAGACCCATGT